>NC_057811.1:69780867-69791440 GCF_018294505.1 Triticum aestivum
AAGAACAACGCAACCAAGAAAGAACGAAGAAAGAAACAAGAAGATGAAAACTGAGAAAAATAAAAGTAAAACAATAAAAACAGCAAAGAAAACAAAAGGCAAAAAAAACATGCGAAGAAACAAAGGAAAAAAGAAAGAAAACGAAAAAACCAGCCAAAAACCGGACTAAACCATTCAGCAACCAACCCACCGAGCCAGGCGAATGAACCATCGAACTCGATCGATTGAAACCTAGCGAAAACTAAACAAATGAAAATGCCCGGGCTGCAGCGCCGGCGCAAAAGCTTCAGCGAGATGTAAGGAGCACTCGCATTAAACGAGATATAGTCGTCGCATGGTCGAATTGTCCACAGTTTTTCTTTTTGAGACAACGAATTGTCCACAGTTTGCACAGGGACGACTGCATCCAGCGATAATGGGCCAACCCATTTTACTGATACGATGTGGGTTGCCATTCCGGTTTTGGGAACTTTCGAAAGGTGTGTGAACTAGTTTTTTTGCTGTTTTTTTTACCCTTTTCGTTTTGGTTTCCATTTTTTCATATTACTCTTCAGGTTTATTAAAAAATTAAGGAATTTAAAATCTTTGTTTGAAACTTTCAAAATGTATTGTGTTTATTTAAAAAATGAGGTTTTAATGTTTTCCAAAAAATATAAATATAATAATTTTCATGTTTTAAAATATTGTTCACGGATTCAAAAAATGTCCATAAATTTCAAAAAAATCTTTTTTTTGGAATTTTGTTCACAAATTCAAAAAATGATTGTGTTGTCTTTCGAGAATTAGAAAAATGTTCGAAATAGAAAAGGAAGAACAAAAAAATCGATCACTACAGTAGCTAGATCGCGAACTGAGTGTGGCTCAGTGCTTAGGTTCCTTGTGGTGGAAACAGCCGACCAGCTTAGGTCCTATGCTTGATACTGGTGAACGTTATCCTAAGATTTATTTTGATGTTCGTTCAATGGAAGGAGACATTTGAATCGACTACGAGTCACCTGTAATGACTTCGTTGATCTCAAGATGTTGTGTCGGCCCTTAAAGGAGCTGATAGGGGGAGTGTGTGCGTGTGTTCATAGGTATTATTGTACGTGCTTCGCACTGTAACCCAAGCCTGCTACAGTAACGGACTGCTATAGTGCCAACAGCCGTGTTACATTGAAAACTTTGCTACAGTCCCGCGTGCTGTGGACATTTTTCCCAAATAGATGAACTTTTTTAAATTTTGATGAACTTTTATCAAATTTGATGAACTTCTTTTCAAATTCGTGAACATTCTCTTCATATTGATGAACTTTTTTCAAATTCAATGAACCTTTTTCAAATCCGATGAACTTTTTTTCAAATCCGATGAACCTTTTCCAATCTGATGAACTTTTTTCAAATTCGATGAACTTTTTTCAAATCTGATGATCTTTTTTTCAAATCCGATGAACTTTTTTCAAATTCAATGAACCTTTTTCAAATCCGATGAACTTTTTTGAAAATTGATGCTTTTTTCTTTAAATTTGTGAACTTCTTCAAAATCGGTGAACTAATTTTCAAACTCGATGAACCTTTTTCAATATTGATGAACTTTTTTCACTTTTGCATAAACTTTTTTCAGAATCGATGAACTTTCTTTTAGTTTGTGAACTTTTCTTAAAAAGTGATGAAGTTTTTTAAAGTTTGTGAGCCTTTTTCTTCTAAAATGATGAACTTTTGCTGCGAAGTCGATGAACTTTTTTAATTTCACGTTTAAACAAATCTGAGTTATTAGTAACTAGCGCGGTCACACTTGTTCTTAGAGTGAACGTTGCAACAAATCACAACTCTTCGGTAGTTCTAGTGGTTAGCCCAGCTTGAATAAAGATGAGGCGCTCCGAGTTCGAATCCTGGCGACAAAGCTTTTGCGACTTTTCTGGTCTTTTGTTCGCTGCGCTTTTCTTTTGCGGGCCGGCCCAACAAAGAGGTGTAGTGGGCGCCAGCTACCTGTTCGGGCGCTTAAGGCGCCGAACAGGAGCTCCCAGGTCCCAAACCGGGGGAGAAAAACTATATGGGCTGCTTGGAGAAGGAGGAAACTATGAAGTGGTCTCCAAAGAAATCTTCTCTCTGTAATTTTGACTACGAAAATAGAGGCTCAAACTATGAAGTCCATAATCTAGTTAGGTTTGCATCTTCTTTAGATAAGGGTAGACACACTTGACTTGGTCTACCTCATGATGCAGTTTATATTCCTATGATCATCAATCAATTTAAAATTCTAAAGAGTTGTGCTAAAAAATGGTTAAGCCGCTAAGTTCAACTCTAGCAGATCCCTTGTATTGCGGTACTGTAAAATTAGTTTATGGTTCCCTATAAACTGTTTTTGCGATATTAAACTGGCGCCGCTAGAATAGATACCTAAAAATTTACTATAAACAAAAAAAGGTCCCCTCTCTTCTCTTCCCCGCGTCCGCCGCTAGCTAGTCGTGGTCGAAAAATAGCGCCGGCGTCCGCGTCGGGGCCGGTGAGGACGATCAGCGCCGGCGCAGGACCGGCCCAGGGGAACGCCGTGTTTCAGAGGGCGGCGATGTCGGGCTGCGCCGCCGCTGCCTGGGCCTGGCGCGCCTCCTCTTCGGCCTCGCGCTCGAGCAACTGCAGGCACTCGCCCTCCCGGCGCTCCTCGGCCAGCCGAACGCGGCGCCAGTGATCGAGGTAGGCCACCTCCTGATTCTTCGTCGCCCCGAGCCAGATCGGCGGAGCGCTGACCCACTCGCGCACTACTCCAGTCCAGGAGTAGCGCTCGAGGGGGGCCGGCTCCTCCGGCTCGGTTTTGGGCGGGGACGGCGGGGTCACCGGCGGCACGACGCACTCGCCCGCCGCGGAGAGGGCCATGGCCTCCGCCATGGCAGCCTGGAAAGCCGCCTCCTCCGCCTCCCTCCACCGCTCCTCCTTCTCGCTCTCCTTAATGGCCGCCTGGTAGGCGGCCTCGGCCTCCTGGTTCTCGTCGCGGTCGACGCCGCGGACGCCGCGTCGCCTCGCCTCCTCGTGCTCGAAGGCGAACCATCGAGCCTAGTTGGGCGAGTCGATGACGTAGTGCGGTTCGGCGCGCTGCTCTGACGTCAGCAACGCCCGCCGGCGCCGCACCTCCTCCGCATGGGCCCTCGCCGTCCGCGGCGCCGCCGGCACTGGGATCCTTTTCAGATCCAAATGTCAGTCATGCGACAGCGTCGTGTCGGGGTACGGCAGAGGCACGCGGTGCTGCCAGTGGCACTTGGCCTGGTGCACCGGCACATTGATGCGCTGCCTCTGCCAGGGAGCGCGCGGCGGCGCGGGGAGGGCGGGGAGGGAGGGGGAATGGCGGGCGGGGGCCTTGCCCTTGCCGCTGCTGCCGATGCCGGAGAAGAAGCCCATGCTGGCGGTGGTTAGGGTTGTCGCCGGCGTGAGGACAGGGGTGGCCACATGGGGACGGAGGCGAGTGGCAGTGGATGAGGACGGCCCCGCCGCACGCCCGGCTTAAAAAAGGACGACCGCCGTCGCTGACGCGTGAGCCCAAGGTGGGCGGTCGTCACAAATAATGTTGACCGTCGTAGTTGGACGGCCGCCAGGTTGGGACGCGGCGGACGGCGAGGAGTGACAAATTTGTGCCACTGTTTACTTTTTTTTTAATTTCCTCTTCAATTTTTTTACCTCCTTTAATTTGTTTGCCACTCCTTTTATACTCCCCTAAATTGTGGTGGATCATAGCAACATACTCTGCTTCGGTTACACTTCTATGCAGAAACGGACAACGATCCACTCCATCACTCCTGCTCTCTGTCTGTAACTGACAACAACTTTCAGATGTATGTAAAGATGAAATCCAAAGCGAGCAGCTAGATCCCATTAAGCTCTATGTCCGCGGAGAAAAGCATACACAAATCGAATGACTCCACTTCCTTTCGCTCTCTTGATCGCAGCTACGCCGCTGCATGCAGCTGGGCACCCCTATTTCTCGCATTAAGCACCAGCCACTTTTCTATTTCGTTTTTTCATATTTTTTTCTTTTTTTACTTTTGTTTATACTTCAAAATATTATAAATATGTATAGTACGAAAACACTCTTCAAAAAATATTTGAGAAAATACTGAACAAGTAGTTGAAAAATGTTGAACAAGTATTTGAAAAATGTTGAACAAGTATTTAAAAAAATGTGATCATGTATATAAAAATGTTGAACAACTTTTTGAAAACTGTTGAATGAGTATTTGAAAAATTGTTGAATAAGTATTTCAAAAAATGTTAAACACGTATTTGAAAAATGTTGAACGAGTATTTAGAAAATGTTGATCAAGCATTTAAAAAATATTGAATAAGCGTTCCGACAATGACGTGTATACACAAAATGTTGATCACTTATAAAAAAAGTTTTTGACATATACAAAAATGTAGAGTGAAAACGAAAACAACATAAGAAAAAGGAAAAATGGAGAAACAAAATGCAAAAAAGAATGAAAAGACGGAGAAGAAAAATGAAATGAAAGAAAAAAAAACGAAAACGAAAAAAAAAACCACTCAAATGGCCACAAGCAGGCCGCGCACCCTAGTATTTACGACGAAAAGGACTTGGCGAAAAGTACTTGCATTTCGTTATACCTTTTTTATTTTAATGCGCGAACGAATGGGCCGGCCCAAATACATAGAACCTTCAGCGACACTTCTCTACCGCCACGCTGAAAGCGAGAAATAGTCACTGCGCATGCAGCAGCTAGCCAATAGCAAACCAGGTTTGTCGGCCCAGCACGTACATGACAGTCCCTTGTGTGCAAGAGACGCTTATCTGGAAACGGCGCTTGCTATTGCTAGTTAAACAGATTTCTCTTTTGGTGTGGGTTGGTTAAAGACCTCTTCCAGTATGCATTCCAATGGAAACGGCATAGCTAAAAAGAAGAACACTTCCTTGTGTCCAGGGAATGCTTATCTAGAAATAGCACTAGCAGTTGCACTTGCTATTGCTAGATAGACAGAATTGTCTTTTGGTGTGCGTCAGAGTATCTCTAACCGACCCTTATAATTTAGGCCTCTATAGCCTTTTATCCTTTAACTTCTTGCATTTGCTCATCTAAAAAATTGTGGTTCCTAACCGAACTTGTAAAATTTAATTCCTTAAAAAAGAATTAACACAAATTCATTTATTTTTGGGTCATCGAGTTAAACTTCACTGCTCAATTACTCCATCAAACGACATGTTGGTCACATACTTTATCAGTTTTTTTTCAATCAAAAGAAAAAAAAATACACACTTTAATAGAATTATAGAAACACCAGTTCCTTGACTGCTCTTACTAGTCTTATCGGTTTATAAGGGATCGGTGAAAGATGCTGTTAGATAATAGACCACTCTCGTGCTCCCGCATGCATCGGCATAGTTTAAAAGAAGAGCACTTGCTTGTGTCCAAGAATGCTTATCTAGAAATTACACTGGCACGGCGGAATGCCATTCCACGATGAAACTTTGAAACCACTCAAAAATTCAACAATATTTGCCAAAGAACAGATTTTTTTGAATTTTTTTCTATTATTTCAATTTATTACTGCTTATGGCAGAGGCATCTGTTCTCGCGAGCAGCTACAGCGCCCAGACCCCAGATAGAACCCAGCAGGGATTATCCGAGAGAACATGACTGACCTAGATAATCAAGGCACGCCAACGTACCAGGCAAACTCCCGTGATTGCATTTGCATGCCGTCGACAAATGATAATCGTGCTGGCTGCCGGTTGACATTTGTCAATGCCATCGGATGGAGACATGGAGGCACCCCAGCTCAGATTGAAGTTCGGCGTCCTCAGCCTATAAATGCCCAATTTTTCGGAGGCAACCCTCACTGCAACCCAGCTGACCATCGATCCATCTCTCCAGAGTTCAGAGACTCCACTGCAACGTGCAACCCAGCTCGATCCCCATTGATCCACCTCTCCACAGACTCCACGACGCGCGAATGGCACTGCCATCCGAGGAGGTGGTGGCCATACTCGCGCCGATCATCGTGTACTGGGTCGCCGCCGGTGTGTACACGGTGCTCGGCCGTGTACTGGCTGACCACAGGCTCCACTCGAGGGAGGAGGAGGAGGTCAGGAACCTCGTCCCCAAGCGTGTCGTGGTCCGCACCGTCCTCCTCCAGCACGTTCTCCAGGCGGCGATAGCCTTCGCAGTCTTCAACGTAAGCGCAGCGGTACCACATTCATCGATGCTAGCTACTCAGGTGTCCGTGCAACTCAACTCAAGGAAGTTAAACTGAACGCAGGTGAAGCGAGAAGATCGCCGGGTCGCCGACGCCGGCACCGGCGCCGCACCCGCCATGGCCGTCATCTGCTGCCAGTTCGTGGCTGCCATGGTGGTCCTCGACACGTGGCAGTACGGGTGGCACCGCCTGATGCACAGCAGCGGCCTGCTGTACCGCCACGTCCACTCGTGGCACCACAGGCTGGTGGCGCCGTACGCCTACGCCGCCCAGTACAACCACCCGCTGGAGGGCCTCGTACTGGACACGGCCGGCGGCGCGCTGGCGCTGGCCGTGACGGGGATGGCGCCCCTGACGGCTGCCGCCTTCTTCTCGTTCGCGACTCTCAAGGCCGTCGACGACCACTCCGGCGTGCTTGTCCCGGGCAACCCGCTGCATCTCCTGTTCCGCAACAACACGGCCTACCACGACGTCCACCACCAGGTCCGTGGTGGCCGCTGCAACTACGCGCAGCTGTTCTTTGTGGCGTGGGACAAGCTGATGGGCACGTACGTCCCTTACGAGGTCGTCAGAGCTCGGCACGGCGGACTGGAGGCCGTGCCGTTGAAGAAGAAGAAGAAGGCCTGACGGACGGTGCCAGGACATGATCTTCGTCAGGTCGCTGGAGCGTGAGTCAACCACAACACTAGGCAGGCACCTTTTCAGTTGCAAGGATCATGTCATTATGTCAAGTCCGTCAACGTCCGTGTGATAGTAGTAGTAAGTGCTCGTGAATCGTGACCCGGACCGGTTTGTAACAACGATTACTTTTGTCTGTCTCTCAGGAGTACTCCAGTTGTGATGTGGTGCCTGGCGTCGATCCCGACCGTGTGTAGTACTAAATTATGGCAGCCAATTAGTGTTTATTATTGTCTAAAAATATTTGCAAATGATAAATCCCGAACGACCGGATTTGCCATGACAAATCGAACGTTTTTTATGACAACTTTAGTTGACATGAGGATGACAAATTTAGTTGACAAGCACGGCAATTCCCTGGCAAAAAATAAACAGGACGAAATTGTCATGCTTACCAACTAAACTTGTCATCCCTCACATATATAAATTGCCACAAAAATCGTTCGATTTGCCGTGGGAAAATCCCGAGCATTCGTGGCTTATCGGCGTCCAAATTTCTCTAGTGTTAATTATGCATATGTTTTGGCTGCCGTATTTTTTGACCGAGTTCTCATTGTTATTTGGCTATTCTTTGTGGTCAAATGACAATCGAGGAGCTCTAGCAAAAAAATAGCTACCTTTTGTCAACCAACATTTGCTTTTTTCACGAGCCTTGCACACCAGATCATCCTGAGTGCCAAAAAATTCAGAGTTTTTTGGATTTTTTTTGTTATTTGTTTCGAATTTACTGTTCATCTAGAGCATATTTACAATTTTTTCCCAAAAGCTCCTCGAGTGTCCAAACATCACAAAATTTTACATGGATCTGTGTATTTTGGATGCCAAAAAAATCATTTTTTGTGTTATTATTTTCAAATTTATTTTTCATCAAACACAATTTACGTGGGGGTCAAACCCGGTCAACGTGTTTAGAATCTGGTTTTGGGCCAAACTTACCCGGTTTTAACACTTGAAGGACCAAATGTCTACCACAAAATCTTGAAGGGCCAAGTCTATACTTTTGGAGAACTTGAAGATCAAAAACATATTTTTCTCTATTTATTACTACTCCCTCCGTACCGGTGCATAAGCCATCTTACATTATGCACCACGACCAATGAGGAGGGAAAAATGAGAGAACTTAATGTTTATTTGCTAATTAATATCATTGTATGCGATGAACTGACCACTGCATGTCATGCTAGGTAGTCTCAAGTCATTAAAAACATACACGCCCCACGTTTCTTGTTGGTTGATTCCTTCATTCATGTCAAGAAACAAGAAACGAGGTGAGAGTTAATGCACCGCGCCTAAATGTTTTGGGATTATTTGGTTTTCATAAGATGACTTATGCACCAGTACAGAGGGAGTACTGATTTTCAAATAGTAAGCCTGAAGATTCTAGTTATCTCTCGGGACCACTTATATAATACATTTTTCAGAAATCCAGGCCATAGATAATACCTTTTCCACCGTCGCGTCCAAAAGATGGCGCACAAGTTATTGGAAAATTGATATGAGCCTCCAAGCCTGTCTAACCAAAATTTCTCAGTTAAACAGTCCAAGATCTCGAAAACCAATTCCTCGATGACCTTTTAGTTTAGCAATCTTGACTCAAGACATCCAATGAACTTCATGAGGTCTTTCTCATCTCCCAACAAAGAAATATTATTTGTGTCAAATCAGCACGAAACCCCGTGCGAAATTTTAAAAACCCACAATATAAATACAAAATAGCGAACCTATTTGATGATAATTCCATTACCTCCACACTAGAAAAAATTTCTCAATACAATCAACGTGGTGTTTAAGAAACTTATCTTCAATGCTTTAGAAATTCCCCTGCTTTCATGAGCCCCTTCGAAACTGGGAGCCCCAATTACTTATCCTCAAACCATTCCACAGAACATTTGTATGCATACAAAATTAAGCTTTGTTTGGGCTTAGGAATCGGCTGATACCCATCTCACATTTCTTCGAAGTGTGGTTAACTTCAAGTCTTGATCTAAACTGGCACGAAAGAAAATGTATTATTATGTGCTTACAAGAGATGAGATACCCCAGGCTTTGTGTACATATCCTGAACTCCGGCAAGACAAGAGACAATTTGTTACAAAAAGGAACAAATGAGGCGAGAGAAGGTCACCTTGGCGTATCCCTTGCTTAGGTCCAAAAGACTTGCACAACTGCTCACTAATCACACATTATATTTTACGGGCATAACATATTGGATGATCTAGTTTATCTAAATGGCTAAAAATTCGGAGGCATTAAGCATCATTCCAAAAGCACCAATCCACATGGTCATAGACCTTTTTTATCTCCATTAAGCGTCCCTTTTTCATCTCCCTACCAAAAGAATGATTTGCGTCAAACCATGACAAAGACCCAGACAAAATTTAGATAACCCATAATATAAGTATGAAGAGCGTAGGTGAACTATTGGATGATAATTTTGAAGTAAATATGCCCTAGAGGCAATAATAAAGTTATTATTTATTTCCTTATATCATGATAAATGTTTATTATTCATGCTAAAATTGTATTAACTGGAAACATAATACTTGTGTGAGTACATAGACAAACAGAGTGTCACTAGTATGCCTCTACTTGACTAGCTCGTTGATCAAAGATGGTTATGTTTCCTAGCCATTGACATGAGTTGTCATTTGATTAACGGGATCACATCATTAGGAGAATGATGTGATTGACTTGACCCATTGCGTTAGCTTAGCACATGATCGTTTTGTTGGGAATCGTAGCATAATTTTAAATTTTTCCTACGCTCACCAAGATCCATCTATGGAGTATACTAGCAACGGGGGGAAAGGAGTGCATCTACATACCCTTGTAGATCGCGAGCGGAAGCGTTCCAATGAACGTGGATGACGGAGTCGTACTCGCCGTGATTCAAATCACCGATGACCGAGTGCCGAACGGACGGCACCTCCGCGTTCAACACACGTACGGTGCAGCGACGTCTCCTCCTTCTTGATCCAGCAAGGGGAAGGAGAGGTTGATGGAGATCCAGCAGCACGACGGCGTGGTGGTGGATGTAGCGGGTCTCGGCAGGGCTTCGCCGAGCTTCTGCGAGAGAGAGAGGTGTAGCAGGGGAGGAGGGAGGCGCCCAAGGCTGTAATTTTGCTGCCCTCCCTCCCCCCCTTTATATAGGCCCCCTGGGAGGGGGGGCGCCGGCCAAGATCCCATCAAGGGAGGGGGCGGCGGCCAAGGGGGGAGACTTGCCCCCCAAGGCAAGTGGGGCGCCCCCCACCCTAGGGTTTCCAACCCTAGGCGCAGGGGGGAGGCCCATGGGGGCGCCCCAGCCCACTAGGGGCTGGTTCCCTTCCCACTTCAGCCCATGGGGCCCTCCGGGATAGGTGGACCCACCCGGTGGACCCCCGGGACCCTTCCGGTGGTCCCAGTACAATACCGATAACCCCCGAAACTTTCCCGGTGGCCGAAACTTGACTTCCTATATATAATTCTTCACCTCCGGACCATTCCGGAACTCCTCGTGACGTCCGGGATCTCATCCGGGACTCCGAACAACTTTCGGGTTTCCGCATACTCATATCTCTACAACCCTAGCGTCACCGAACCTTAAGTGTGTAGACCCTACGGGTTCGGGAGACATGCAGACATGACCGAGACGCCTCTCCGGTCAATAACCAACAGCGGGATCTGGATACCCACGTTGGCTCCCACATGTTCCACGATGATCTCATCGGATGAACCA
>NC_057811.1:69793428-69834318 GCF_018294505.1 Triticum aestivum
CATGCCGGGATTACTTTGGTACCTTCCTACCAAACTCACGGCAAGGTTTACATCAGGTCTGGTACACAGCATGGCATACATAATAGACCCTATGGCCGAGGCATAGGGGATGACACTCATCTTTTCTCTATCTTCTGCCGTGGTCGGGCATTGAGCCGTGCTCAATTGCACACCTTGCAATACAGGCAAGAACCCCTTCTTGGACTGATCCATATTGAACTTCTTCAATATCTTGTCAAGGTATGTACTCTGTGAAAGACCAATGAGGCGTCTTGATCTATCTCTATAGATCTTGATGCCTAATATATAAGCAGCTTCTCCAAGGTCCTTCATTGAAAAACACTTATTCAAATAGGCCTTTATACTTTCCAAGAATTCTATATCATTTCCCATCAATAGTATGTCATCCACATATAATATGAGAAATGCTACAGAGCTCCCACTCACTTTCTTGTACACACAGCCTTCTCCATAAGTCTGTGTAAACCCAAACGCTTTGATCATCTCATCAAAGCGAATGTTCCAACTCCGAGATGCTTGCACCAGCCCATAGATTGAGCGCTGGAGCTTGCATACTTTGTTAGCATTCTTAGGATCGACAAAACCTTCCGGCTGCATCATATACAACTCTTCCTTGAGGAAGCCGTTAAGGAATGCCGTTTTGACGTCCATCTGCCATATCTCATAATCATAGTATGCGGCAATTGCTAACATGATTCGGATGGACTTCAGCTTCGCTACGGGTGAGAAAGTCTCATCGTAGTCAACCCCTTGAACTTGTCGATAACCCTTAGCGACAAGTCGAGCCTTATAGATGGTCACATTACCATCCGCGTCTGTCTTCTTCTTAAAGATCCATTTGTTTTCTATGGCTCGCCGATCATCGGGCAAGTCAGTCAAAGTCCATACTTCGTTTTCATACATGGATCCTATCTCGGATTTCATGGCTTCTAGCCATTTGTCAGAATCCGGGCCCGCCATCGCTTCTTCATAGTTCGAAGGTTCACCGTTGTCTAACAACATGATTTCCAGGACAGGGTTGCCGTACCACTCTGGTGCGGAACGTGTCCTTGTGGACCTACGAAGTTCAGTAGTAACTTGATCCGAAGCTTCATGATCATCATCATTAACTTCCTCCCCAGTCGGTGTAGGCACCACAGGAACATTTTCCCGCGCTGCGCTACTTTCCAGTTCGGAAGGGGTGACTATCACCTCATCAAGTTCCACTTTCCTCCCACTCAATTCTTTCGAGAGAAACTCCTTCTCCAGAAAGGACCCGTTCTTGGCAACGAAGATCTTGCCTTCGGATCTGAGGTAGAAGGTATACCCAATAGTTTCCTTAGGGTATCCTATGAAGACGCATTTCTCTGACTTGGGTTCGAGCTTTTCAGGTTGAAGTTTCTTGACACAAGCATCGCATCCCCAAACTTTTAGAAACGACAGCTTAGGTTTCTTCCCAAACCATAATTCATACGGTGTCGTCTCAATGGATTTCGACGGAGCCCTATTTAAAGTGAATGCGGCAGTTTTTAAAGCATAGCCCCAAAATGAGAGCGGTAAATTGGTAAGAGACATCATAGATCGCACCATATCCAATAGAGTGCGATTACGACGTTCGGACACACCGTTTCTCTGAGGTGTTCCAGGCGGCGTGAGTTGTGAAACTATCCCACATTTCCTTAAGTGTGTACCAAACTCGTGACTTAAATATTCTCCACCACGATCTGATCGTAAGAATTTTATTTTCCTGTCACGTTGATTCTCAACCTCACTCTGAAATTCCTTGAACTTTTCAAAGGTTTCAGACTTGTGTTTCATTAGGTAGACATACCCATATCTACTTAAGTCATCAGTGAGAGTGAGAACATAACGATATCCTCCGCGAGCCTCAACACTCATTGGACCGCACACATCGGTATGTATGATTTCCAATAAGTTGGTTGCTCGCTCCATTGTTCCGGAGAACGGAGTCTTGGTCATCTTACCCATGAGGCATGGTTCGCACGTGTCAAATGATTCGTAATCAAGAGACTCCAAATGTCCATCTGCATGGAGCTTCTTCATGCGCTTGACACCAATGTGACCAAGGCGGCAGTGCCACAAGTATGTGGGACTATCGTTATCAACTTTACATATTTTGGTATTCACACTATGAATATGTGTAACATCACGTTCGAGATTCATCAAGAATAAACCATTGACCAGCGGGGCATGACCATAAAACATATCTCTCATATAAATAGAACAACCATTATTCTCGGATTTAAATGAGTAGCCATCTCGAATTAAACGAGATCCAGATACAATGTTCATGCTCAAAGCTGGCACTAAATAACAATTATTGAGGTTCAAAACTAATCCCGTAGGTAGATGCAGAGGTAGCGTGCCGACAGCGATCACATCGACCTTGGAACCATTCCCGGCGCGCATCGTCACCTCGTCCTTCGCCAGTCTCCGTTTATTCCGTAGTTCCTGTTTTGAGTTACAAATATGAGCAACCGCACCGGTATCAAATACCCAGGAGCTACTACGAGTACTGGCAAGGTACACATCAATTACATGTATATCACATATACCTTTGGTCTTGCCGGCCTTCTTGTCCGCTAAGTATTTGGGGCAGTTCCGCTTCCAGTGACCACTTCCCTTGCAATAAAAGCACTCAGTCTCAGGCTTGGGTCCATTCTTCGACTTCTTCCCAGTAACTGGCTTACCGGGCGCGGCAACTCCCTTGCCGTCCTTCTTGAAGTTCTTCTTACCCTTGCCCTTCTTGAACTTAGTGGTTTTATTCACCATCAACACTTGATGTTCTTTTCTGATCTCCACCTCCGCTGATTTCAGCATTGAATATACCTCAAGAATGGTCTTTTCCATCCCCTGCATATTGAAGTTCATCACAAAGCTCTTGTAGCTTGGTGGAAGCGACTGAAGGATTCTGTCAATGACCGCATCATCCGGGAGATTAACTCCCAGCTGAGACAAGCGGTTGTGCAACCCAGACATTCTGAGTATGTGCTCACTAACAGAACTATTCTCCTCCATTTTACAGCTGAAGAACTTGTCGGAGACTTCATATCTCTCGACCCGGGCATGAGCTTGGAAAACCATTTTCAGCTCCTCGAACATCTCATATGCTCCATGTTTCTCAAAACGCTTTTGGAGACCCGGTTCTAAGCTGTAAAGCATGCCGCACTGAACGAGGGAGTAATCATCAGCACGCTGCTGCCAAGCGTTCATAACGTCTTGGTTCTCTGGGATTGGTGCTTCACCTAGCGGTGCTTCTAGGACATAATCTTTCTTGGCTGCTATGAGGATGATCCTCAGGTTCCGGACCCAGTCCGTATAGTTGCTGCCATCATCTTTCAGCTTGGTTTTCTCTAGGAACGCGTTGAAATTGAGGACAACGTGGGCCATTTGATCTACAAGACATAGTGTAAAGATTTTAGACTAAGTTCATGATAATTAAGTTCATCTAATCAAATTATTTAATGAACTCCCACTCAGATAGACATCCCTCTAGTCATCTAAGTGAAACATGATCCGAATTCAACTAGGCCGTGTCCGATCATCACGTGAGACGGACTAGTCAAGATCGGTGAACATCTCCATGTTGATCGTATCTTCTATACGACTCATGCTCGACCTTTCGGTCCTCCGTGTTCCGAGGCCATGTCTGTACATGCTAGGCTCATCAAGTCAACCTAAGTGTATTGCGTGTGTTCCGAGGCCATGTCTGTACATGCTAGGCTCGTCAACACCCGTTGTATTCGAACGTTAGAATCTATCACACCCGATCATCACGTGGTGCTTCGAAACAACGAACCTTCGCAACGGTGCACAGTTAGGGGGAACACTTTTCTTGAAATTATCATAAGGGATCATCTTACTTACTACCGTCGTTCTAAGCAAATAAGATGCAAAACATGATAAACATCACATGCAATCAAATAGTGACATGATATGGCCAATATCATTATGCTCCTTTGATCTCCATCTTCGGGGCACCATGATCATCTTCGTCACCGGCATGACACCATGATCTCCATCATTGTGTCTTCATGAAGTCGTCACGCCAACGATTACTTCTACTTCTATGGCTAACGCGTTTAGCAACAAAGTAAAGTAATTTACATGGCGTTATTCAATGATACGCAGGTCATCCAAAATAATAAAGACAACTCCTATGGCTCCTGCCGGTTGTCATACTCATCGACATGCAAGTCGTGATTCCTATTACAAGAATATGATCAATCTCATACATCACATATATCATTCATCACATCTTCTGGCCATATCACATCACATAGCACTTGCTGCAAAAACAAGTTAGACGTCCTCTAATTGTTGTTGCAAGTTTTTACATGGTTTGTATAGGTTTCTAGCAAGAACGTTTCTTACCTACGTAAAACCACAACGTGATTTGCCAATTTCTATTTACCCTTCATAAGGACCCTTTTCATCGAATCCGTTCCGACTAAAGTAGGAGAGACAGACACCCGCTAGCCACCTTATGCAACTAGTGCATGTCAGTCGGTGGAACCTGTCTCACGTAAGCGTACGTGTAAGGTCGGTCCGGGCCGCTTCATCCTACAATACCGCCGAAACAAGATACGACTAGTAGCGGCAAGAAGAATTGGCAACATCAACGCCCACAACTGCTTTGTGTTCTACTCGTGCATAGTAACTACGCATAGGCCTGGCTCATGATGCCACTGTTGGGAATCGTAGCATAATTTTAAAATTTTCCTACGCTCACCAAGATCCATCTATGGAGTATACTAGCAACTAGGGGAAAGGAGTGCATCTACATACCCTTGTAGATCGCGAGCGGAAGCGTTCCAATGAACGTGGATGACGGAGTCGTACTCGCCGTGATTCAAATCACCGATGACCGAGTGCCGAACGGACGGCACCTCCGCGTTCAACACACGTACGGTGCAGCGACGTCTCCTCCTTCTTGATCCAGCAAGGGGAAGGAGAGGTTGATGGAGATCCAGCAGCACGACGGCGTGGTGGTGGATGTAGCGGGTCTCGGCAGGGCTTCGCCGAGCTTCTGCGAGAGAGAGAGGTGTAGCAGGGGAGGAGGGAGACGCCCAAGGCTGTAATTTTGCTGCCCTCCCTCCCCCCTTTATATAGGCCCCCTGGGAGGGGGGCGCCGGCCAAGATCCCATCAAGGGAGGGGGCGGCGGCCAAGGGGGGAGACTTGCCCCCCAAGGCAAGTGGGGCGCCCCCCACCCTAGGGTTTCCAACCCTAGGCGCAGGGGGGGGGGCCCATGGGGGGCGCCCCAGCCCACTAGGGGCTGGTTCCCTTCCCACTTCAGCCCATGGGGCCCTCCGGGATAGGTGGACCCCCGGGACCCTTCCGGTGGTCCCGGTACAATACCGATAACCCCCGAAACTTTCCCGGTGGCCGAAACTTGACTTCCTATATATAATTCTTCACCTCCGGACCATTCCGGAACTCCTCGTGACGTCCGGGATCTCATCCGGGACTCCGAACAACTTTCGGGTTTCCGCATACTCATATCTCTACAACCCTAGTGTCACCGAACCTTAAGTGTGTAGACCCTACGGGTTCGGGAGACATGCAGACATGACCAAGACGCCTCTCCGGTCAATAACAAACAGCGGGATCTGGATACCCATGTTGGCTCCCACATGTTCCACGATGATCTCATCGGATGAACCACAATGTCGAGGATTCAATCAATCCCGTTTACAATTCCCTTTGTCAATTGGTATGTTACTTGCCCGAGATTCGATCGTCGGTATCCCAATACCTTGTTCAATCTCGTTGCCGGCAAGTCTCTTTACTCGTACCGCAGTGCATGATCCCGTGACTAATGCCTTAGTCACATTGAGCTCATTATGATGATGCATTACCGAGTGGGCCCAGAGATACCTCTCCGTCACACGGAGTGACAAATCCCAGTCTCGATCCGTGCCAACCCAACAGATACTTTCGGAGATACCCGTAATGCACCTTTATAGTCACCCAGTTACGTTGTGACGTTTGGCACACCCAAAGTACTCCTACGGTATCCGGGAGTTGCACGATCTCATGGTCTAAGGAAAAGATACTTGACATTGGAAAAGCTCTAGCAAACGAAACTACACGATCTTTTATGCTATGCTTAGGATTGGGTCTTGTCCATCACATCATTCTCCTAATGATGTGATCCCGTTATCAACGACATCCAATGTCCATAGTCAGGAAACCATGACTATCTATTGATCAACGAGCTAGTCAACTAGAGGCATACTAGGGACACGTTGTGGTCTATGTATTCACACATGTATTACGATTTCCGGATAACACAATTATAGCATGAACAATAGACAATTATCATGAACAAAGAAATATAATAATAACCATTTATTATTGCCTCTAGGGCATATTTCCAACACGTTTAGTATTCTGCTATTGCTTTCTTCATGACTTATACATGTTCCTATGACTATGAGATTATGCAACTCCCGTTTACCGGAGGAACACTTTGTGTGCTACCAAACGTCACAACGTAACTGGGTGATTATAAAGGTGCTCTACAGGTGTCTCCGAAGGTACTTGTTGGGTTGGCGTATTTCGAGATTAGGATTTGTCACTCCGATTGTCAGAGAGGTATCTTTGGGCCCACTCGGTAATGCACATCACTTAAGCCTTGCAAGCATTGCAACTAATGAGTTAGTTGCGGGATGATGTATTACAGAACGAGTAAAGAGACTTGCCGGTAACGAGATTGAACTAGGTATTGAGATACCGACGATCGAATCTCGGGCAAGTAACATACCGATGACAAAGGGAACAGCGTATGTTGTTATGCGGTCTGACCGATAAAGATCTTCGTAGAATATGTAGGAGCCAATATGAGCATCCAGGTTCCGCTATTGGTTATTGACCGGAAACGTGTCTCGGTCATGTCTACATAGTTCTCGAACCCGTAGGGTCCGCACGCTTAAAGTTTCGATGACAGTTATATTATGAGTTTATATGTTTTGATGTACCGAAGGTTGTTCGGAGTCCCGAATGTGATCACGGACATGACGAGGAGTCTCGAAATGGTCGAGACATGAAGATTGATATATTGGACGACTATATTCGGACACCGGAATGGTTCCGGGGTTATCGGATATATACCGGAGTACCGGGAGGTTACCGAAACCCCCCCCCCCCCCGGGGGGGGATTAATGGGCCTACATGGGCCTTAGTGGAGAAGAGGAGGGGCGGCCAGGGCAGGCCGCGTGCCCCCTCCCCCTCTAGTCCGAATTGGACAAGGAGGGGGGCGGCGCCCCCCTTTCCTTCTTCTCCTCCTCCTCTTTCCCCCTTCTCCTAATCCAACAAGGAAGGGAGGGAGTCCTACTCCCGGTGGGAGTAGGACTCCTCCTGGCGCGCCCCTCTCCTGGCCGGCCGCCTCTCCCCCCCCCCTTGCTCCTTTATATACGGGGGCAGGGGGCACCCCAAAGACACAACAATTGATCATTGATCTTTTAGCCGTGTGCGGTGCCCCCCTCCACCATAGTCCACCTCGATAATACTGTAGCAGTGCTTAGGCGAAGCCCTGCGTCGGTAGAACATCATCATCGTCACCACGCCGTCGTGCTGACGAAACTCTCCCTCAACACTCGGCTGGATCGGAGTTCGAGGGACGTCATCGGGCTGAACGTGTGCTGAACTCGGAGGTGCCGTGCGTTCGGTACTTGATTGGTCAGATCGTGAAGACGTACGACTACATCAACCGCGTTGTGCTAACAAATTTCTTACTTCCAGTGGATAAATATTTCTCGGTTCACTCAGGAAGGTGTTTAAGAACCTTATCTTTTATGCTTTAGAATTTCCCCGCTTGCAAACGCCCCTCTTGAATTGGGAGCCGCCAGTTACTTATCCTCAAAGCATTCAGCTAGAATTTGGAGGGAAACATCACTTGGTATTCCATAAAACATTTGTTTCCAAACAGAATCGAGCATTCATTTGAGCTTCAGAGTTGGCAAGTATCCATATCATCTTTCTTCGGAATGTCCTTAACTTGTAAGGCTTGATCAAAATTGGCACAAAAGAAAAAGAGAATGCCATATGTGAATAAGAGATGAGATACCCCGGGACTTTGCCTACATATCCTGAACTCCTGCAATACAAGAGACAAATCATGAACTGCAAAAAGGAATACATAAGGCGAGAGAAGGCCACCTTGGTGTTTCCCTCGAGTAGGCTCAAAAGACCCCCGCAACTTCCCATTCAAGCACATCGAATATATCACGGGCATGACACATCACATGATCTAGTTTATCCAAATGGCAAAAATCCACTAGGCATTAAGTATCCCTTCCAAAGCACCAATCCACATGGTCATAGAGGTTGGGCAAATCGCACAAAGGTTGGCCATGTCTAGTTCATAGGAGAGCATGGAAACATTAAAAAAGCAAGGATGGTGTTGTAGATAATCATTATACCAGAAATGAAAGAACTTTGAGTAGGAAAGATAAACCATCCAAAAGAAACCGCACGGTCACCAAGCACTTTGAGATAATCTTGTGTATGTCGTTGCATAGATTGATTGGTCTTAAATATTTAATCTCGTCTTATTTTTCTTCTTTGGGATAAGAAAAATTGAAGTGTCGATGACCAGCACACAAGAAGTTCCAATTACTCTAAAGAAAATCTCACCAGGGGGATGCTAAACCGCGCAAATAATACTCATGAACCACTTGCGTATTTTTACAAGTGTTCATATGTTTGTTAAAGAAAGGCAAATTTTAACATGGCCCATCTTACCTCCCCTCTCACAGGGGAAGTAAGAAGGTAAGAGTTACTTAGACCCAGTACTTAATAAAATTAACGGCCCAGATCTATTATATACTCTTACCACTTATGTGAAAAGAGAAGGTAAGAGGGACCATGTTAAACCTTAAAAAACAGGCTTTCATAGTGAGAGATGATAAGACTACCTATGTTCACAATTTTCTTTTCACATTTTCAAAACTTCACAGTGCCTCGGCTCACTATTAGTTTCAATTTTAAAATTCACGACGCACCGTAATGAGAGCAATTTTAATATGGTCCCTCCACCTCCTCTTTTCACATGAGAGATAAGAAGGTAAGAGTTACTCAAACCCACTACATACTGAAATCAATGGCTCAGGGCTATTATATACTCTTAAATCTTATGTGAAAAGGAGATAAGAGGGACCACGAGAAAGTTGCTCCCGTAATGAACTCTATATGATTTGTAACTCATATTATTTTTATGGGACCTCATCAAGAGGGTAGGGTGGTCCTACGATTTCATAAAGAAGAATGGAGTTGGACTGATTTATACAGAAAACTAACTCGAAAACCACACAACTTGATTGATTAAGGAACAACCAGCAAAAACCCCATCAACAAACAATAAACATAAAAGAAAAACAACAAAAGCCACCGGCGCTCAGTCAGTACCACCACCATCAACATGCTCTCAACCCGGAGAGAATTGAGCAGGTTGTTCAACGACTCCTCCAAGAAGAGAAAACGATGTCCGTGGACGCTGTCGTCGCCAGCATAAGCCTCCATCTACCAGTAAAGTTTTCGCCAGAAACCGCTCATTGCTTGTTCTTCCACTTGGAAGCTCAATCCCCTCGCCTTTTCTTTCACGTCTACACTTGTGCTTTCAGCAAGTTCGTACCAGTCGTCAGTCAAGGAGGGAGCTCCAACCTTTGCCCCCCGTTGCAACCTAAACGCTGATTCTATCCCGACCAAGCAAGCAAGGGGAACCCCGGCAGGAAGAAGGAAAGAAAGACAGCTTATTTCTGTCAAATCAAGATTGTGTGGGTGTGAAGTAATGGCGAGCCTTCAACCAATAAAAAATACCTGAAAGAAGATGTGTGGGCCTTCAATCATTGGTGCAATGAGTATCGTAGATAGAGTGATGGAAGAAATTCGATCTCATATAGCTAGCTTTCCTTTCAAAGTGAAACGATTTTCCTTTTACGTTGAGATATTTGAATTGGATTTTCCTTGACCACTACTATCGTAAAGTCATCCTAACAACTCAAGAACCGACAACCACGGTCTAGTAAAGAGGAGAAACCCTTCGACAACTACTCCAGAGGAGAAGGGGCCACCGCACCATCATCGCCAGTATACATGATGGTGCGGACGAGGAAGCTCTGGTGCCCTGCTGAGCAGAACAGCAGCTCTCAGCCGCCGCCTAGTCCCCCCTCCTTCGCTGCCGGTGGTCAGTGCGGCAAAACCCGTGCGTGTGATGGCGGCGATGGAGGGCCTCTCCTCCTTCCCCCGGATCTGCGAACGGCGCGAGCATCCAGATCCGTGGGGTGCGGCCCTCCCCACGGCGGCTAGCTTGTGGCAGTGCACGGGCGCCCAAATCCATGGGGTGTGGGTCTTCCAGCAGCGTGGCGGCTCCCAGTGGCGGCGGGCTCGGGCGATGGTGTGGGCCGTGCGACGGCGGATCTCGTCGCTCCGGTCATTGCGGAATCTGTACCTGGGGCGGCGGCCCCGGTAGGCATGGCGACCAAGGCCCTGCCCTCCACCTCGACCCCATGCCCGGGTGAAGACCAAAAATCTCCTTAGATTGGGCGGTGACGGCACTGCGTCTGTCGTGCCCTTCTTGTAGGCGCCGCCTGAGGCGTTCGGGTGCTCGGTTAGAGGAACTACGGGCGAAGGGGATGGGACCAGTGGCAGTAGGTGGTGTTCGGGAAGGAGGAGGAGCGTGGCATCTGGCACGTCGACAACGGCGAGCCTCAGCGGCAGGAGCAGCGGGGTCTCGGCGGTGGGCGCGTGATGATGGATGTGCACATGATTGTGGCGTTGTCTGATGTCGACGTCAGCTAGGCCTGGCAAGGTCGATGCGTCAGTATAACTCTGAAGATGGATAGGTGGAAGACGTATGCGGCGGCCTCTGAGAGTGCACCCGATCAGTGTGTGCCCCAGACCTGGCAATGTGGCTTGGTTGGGGCCTCCGGTTTTAGATGTTAGGCTATGGTGCGAGGTCTGTTAGGTATTCGCCTCGGACTATCGGCACTCCTTCATCAAGTGGATAGGAGTAGCAACGGATGTTGCCAAGATGGTGACTTCAGACGTATTGGTGTACTACATTGTAAGGACTTTGTGAATAATTAATAAAGTGGTTGCATGCATCATCTAGATGCAGAGGCTGAGGGTCTTCCTCCTTTTCTAAAAAAAAGAAGAGATAACTTTGGCCAAACACAAAATACGATTGGAAATTTTGCACTCTCCAAAATTGCTCAAAACATTGATATGAGATCTTTGCTGTTTAGAACCATCAATGGTACGTAAACATATACTCTCCAAAATAAGCTGTGTATTTTGCGCAAGGGAGTCTAAACTTGATGATAGTACTGTTGTTGAAGGCAGAGAGAATCATATATGAAGCTTGACTGTACATTTTGCGAAAGTCTACGTAAATTCATGGTTATTCACATTGTTCAAGATTTAAGTCCACTGAATTATGTCACTGGACAGTGTTCAGTACTGATTACTATTCGTGAACTAATGACTAAACATTTTGCAACATCAAGCACATCTTATCAATACGCGGAAACAAAAATGATGTTGTTAAACATTGGACATTTTTCAGTCTACCGGCAGGAACTAGCATCATCATTCAGCACATGAAACACTGGACAATTTTATCTTTGCACAAATGATTACTATAAGCGATGCTACTTCAGTTGTCAATTTATTATTGAACTTAATTTGCAAGATTCATTTGCCAACTACTATATACTCTATAAATTTCTAGAGATATACTCCCTTCGTTCCTAAATATAAGCCTTTTTAGAGATTTCAATGTGGACTATATACGGAGAAAAATGAGTGAATCTACACTCTAAAATACGTCTATATACATTTGTATGTAGCCTGTATTAAAATCCCTAAAAGCCTAAAAGGTCGTATATTTAGAAACAGGGGGAGTACTTACCTAATCATACAGTAGAGACCACTTTTAAGTTTTTTTGTTAGACAATATGCTTTAGGAAGCTCTATCATGATATTTGACGATATTAAAATAAACATGGACGCACAAACCCACACATGTGCTAAATTATATATATGAATTATGTTAAGATATCATCAAAATATGAATTATGTTAAGATAAATAACTTAAATTTGGCATAATTGTTTTGTTGATGTACGTCACAACCGTATGACAAAGAATACAGTAACTAATATTTAGCAATGTTGTTGTGTGATTAACTATGCCAACTAAGTGCAACACATCATACTTGTTTAGGTTATAGTCTAATGAAATAATATGTTTAGACAAATATAGAAGTTTAGTATGAAAATATAAGTATTTTTTATTTCGCCATAGGGCCAAACTACAAACTGTATATAACTTGCTTCCCACATGGGAATCATTTCTGTCAACGGTTTATTCAGATCCCACACCATAAGTTGGTTGTTAGCAGAGGCAGACTCGAGCAAATTTGGTGAATTGAGGCTGAACGATGGACCATGCACCTGCCAGACCAAACAATTGGACATCCGCTACGTGTCGGTTATTGATCAAAGTGCGCAGCCTGTGACCATAACTACAAATAAGATTAGAATTTACTGATGCATACCGAGCCAACGCGTGTCGCAAACCGGGCAACCGGTGTGTCCCTGTCAAGGCCGTCCAGTTCTGCTGCCGCGAGATTGCCAACCATCTTGTCAAACAATGTTCGGCTCGCCGGTGACTCCTGCGATGGGGCACTCTCCCATGAGAGTCAGGGCTTGCATCTGTATTCATCCGGGTGAAGAATATCCATATCCCTGCCAAATAGGGAAAATTGGAGAAAGTATAAAAAAGAACCAAAACAGAAGAGATAGCTTTGGCCAAACTCAAAATACGATTGGAAATTTTGCACTCTCGAAAAGTGCTCAAAACCTTGATATGAGATCTTTGCTGTTCAGAACCGGCAATGCTAGGTAAACATATACCAGCAATGCTAGGTAAACATATACCCTCCATCCCATAATGTAAGGCGTTTCTTGACACTGTCGGGACGGAGGGAGTAGTTGCTTATTTGGCACAAGGGAGTCTAAACTTGACGATATATTGTTGTGGAAGGCAGAGAGAATCATATATGAAGCTGGACTGTACATTTTGCAAAAGTCTATGTATATTCATGGTTATTCACATTGTTCAAGATTTAAGTCGACTGAATTATGTCACCGGACAGTGTTCAGTACTGATTACTATTTGTGAACTAATGACTAAACATTTTGCAGCATCAAGCACATCTTATCAATACGCGGAAACAAAAATGATGTTGTTAAACATTGGATATTTTTCAGTCTACCGGCAGGAACTAGCATCATCATTCAGCACAAGAAAACATTGGACATTTTTATCTTTGCACAAGTGATTACTAAAAGCGATGCTACTTCACTATCAACTACCACGTAAAGAGCAAGCACATATTGTCAATTTATATTGAACTTAATTTGCAAGATTCAGTTACCAACTACTATATACTCTATAAATTTCTAGAGATATACTCCCTCCGTTCCTTAATATAAGCCTTTTTAGAGATTCCAATGTGGACTATATACGGAGCAAAATGAGTGAATCTACACTCTAAAATATGTCTATATACATCCGTATGTAACCCGTATTGAAATCTCTAAAAGCCTAAAAGGTCATATATTTAGAAACAGAGGGAGTACTTACCAATAATACACTAGAAACCACTTTTAAGTTTGTTGTTAGACAATATGCTTCAGGAAGCTCTATCATGAAATCTGATGATATTAAAATAAACATGAACGCACCACCTACACATGTGCTATATATAATTGATGCAAATCGTCAACATATGAATTTTGTTAAGATAAATAACTAAATTTAGCATAATTGTTTTGTTGATGTACGTCACAACCGTATGACAAAGAATACAATAATTAATATTTAGCAATATTGTTGTGTGATTAACTATGCCAACTAACTGCAAAACATCATACTCGTTTAGGTTATAGTCTAATGAAATAATATGTTTAGACGGATATAAAAGTTTAGCATAAAAATACAGGTATTTTTGTTTCGCCACAGGGCCCAAAATATGTTTGGACAGGCCCTGAACTCACCTGATATGTTTCTATGGGTCCCGTACGAGGAGTTCGCCGCTTTACAGGCCATCGGTTATCAGCCCTGAGAGAGAGCCCGCCTGCAGAGAATTGGACCAACTCACCCGACTGAAAGCCTCCATAGAATTGAACGACACCACAGGTTCTACGAGGATGTATAATTTTCTATGCCAACCCTGGGGTGGACCGCAGAATGTGTATCGAAGGGTCCCTGATGGTGCCGAGCACCGAGCCAGCAGTCAGGAGCGAGTCGTCGGTGGAGAAGGCGATCGCGCTCGGGATGCCCTCCGCCGACTTCACCTCCTCGACGCAATCCTTCGCGCCCTCCTTGTGGTCTGGTTGGCCCGACAGCAATCCAAGAGAAAATAGCAACCAACCGAATCGAAGAGGGGAACACCACCAATGATCACGACGAGCAAAACATAGGCGTGCAACAGTGAGACGAAGAAGTGGAAAATCTCGCATCAGGGAATCGGGATTTGGAGGGGAGGGAGGGGCACCTTTGCTCCGCTTGGGGGAAGCACCTTGTTCGCCTTTTCTCTGTTGCTCTGCTTGTGCTTGGCGGAGAAGGAGATGTTTTTGTTGAAACAAAGAAGACCGAGAAGTTGCGACAGAGTTAAGGCAGTGGGAAGGGTGCGGCGCACGTCGACGATATATATCTGGCAAAAGGAAGGAGGGTCCGGTTGACATGGCGGATCCGGCCACCCCTTCGTGCTCCAGGATTTCAGAAACCGTCCGATACTATCTGCGTAGGTGGACTCCGCTTGTGACTGACCGAGTCAAACCCGACGCATGTCCGATACTATCTGCGTAGGTGGACTCCGCTTGTGAATGATCGAGTCAAACCTGACGCATGACGAAAGGGGTTGGAGGTTACGCAGACACAACTTTGTGCGTGTGTGTTTTTACGGGAAAATGCTGCTTTATTTTTTCAACTGCCAACTAGACTAGTCATCCTCCTCCTCGGATATGTTGATAAAGTTTGTGCCGGAGCCGCATGCCTCTTGGTCATTTGCAGTCGGGCGCACCTCCGACTCCTCTTCGGAGTCAATCTCGGTGAAGATCTCGTCAATCTCCGTGTTCAGCTGGCGGAGGAAGGAGCGTTTGGCCTCCACCTCTGCCTCCGACTGGATGGAGTCAAGGATGTCCTGCTACTTTATCGCCTCCTCCGCCTGGGCCACCTCGGAACTTGAAGAGCGCATTGGTCATGTCGAAGCTTGTAGGTGCCGGATCTGCCTCCTCTGGCTTCTTATTCTCCATGGTTGCGTCCTCCTCCTCCTCCATGGTCGCTCCCTGCTCCTCCGGCTGCAGCGAATCTGCAGGAAGCTCGGCTGTGATCCGAGCTTCAGGCCTGGCCCCGATCTCCTCCAGCAGCTACAGCCTCCACTCTGGAGTGAGCATGGCGTAAGTAGTGATCCAGCGCCTCGACATGGCTAGTGGCGGACGAATTGGAATATGGCATCGGTGGAGGAGGGAGGGGAAAGAAATTGGCGCGTGCTAGGGTTGGGATGCCGCCATCCAGGTTAAATAGCCAGACTTGGTTCCTCGGGCAGCATATGCCGGAGCGGTGCCACACGGCAGCACGAATACAAAAAGGCGGTCGTCGGACCGCTGCCCTTGAAGTCAGTCCTACATGGCGAGCGCGTCTGGGCATCCTTATATCTACCTCAGATATAGACCGGGTATAAGGAGTGTCGGTCACTTCAGACTTTTGGGTCGAATTTACCAGGTCCGGTTAGGTGGCAATTTTACGCCCGGACAGCCAGTGGGGACGTTTGGGGTGAATTTAACGGCTTCTGTTGTAGATGCGCTTAGAACCCACTTGATTCGATACTGATCAAAATTTTCCCAAGAGCGTCTCGATCTCCTCAACGAGAGGCCCATGCATGGATCAATCCAGATAGGTGTCTGAAAGCGCCTAAACTACTTAAATTCGACCCCTCAAACACCCGCGGACACGGTGAAGCCTCAAATTTGTTAATCTGCATCCAGATACCTCATACTAGAAACCTTAAATTCATAAAAGCATGCAAAAGATGAAATACACGTTCTACGCAGATCAATAACCTATCTACGTGCCCGGCTCGAGGTACATGGGCGGCAGCCACAACTCCAACTCCTCCGCTCCTTTATTAACCTACTAAACTCAAAAGCCTCTAAGAAAACTTTCAAAGCGCCCTAACGGTTTTAAAAGGCATCCTTTTTAGAGAATTTAATCTGCTCTAAAACAGAGTATACACCTGTGCCTGTGAGCCCAGTTGAGCTTTTCTTGACTGAACGATGAAACCTTCACCTGGGCTAGGAGTACAAGGGGCATTAGAGAACGGAGGGCACCTAGATTGATCTGAAAGACTAGTTTGAAGCTGCTCATTAGTCTCTTCTCACAAAACTGTTCATGACAATTCAATGTGAAATATCTTCAGAGTCCAGGTCCAGGCAATCAATGTGTTTGTTTAGCAACCAATACATTGCATCACCGGCCAAGATCTTCTATACACTACAAAAAGGTACTACTGCCAGGAAAAGAACAGTGCACTGAGACAAACCACATAGACACAAATCATCCACATACATACTAATCACCGGCCAGGTCCAACGGAAGTAATCTGTGTCAGATTCGAAGTATTCTCATCACCCTTCAAAGGAAGTAAGACAGGGATAACTGTATTTTTACTTGTGATCTCATCATCCACATACACTAATCAGTTTTAGTTGAAAAAAAAAAGTAAAATTTGTGGAAAAAACAAGAAAGAACTACCATGGTCGCCAAGAAATAGATCTATAAAACAGAAAGAAAAAATAACATGAGGCGTTTCCAAGATATAAGCTGGCACAGAGAACGCCACTAAACAGGATTTACCACACATCAGAGAATAGCTTGTAGTGTCCGAGACTAATTACTGCAAGGAACACTAGTCATCCTCAGGAATCGGTAACGAACGCGCATCAAACCAAGAAACAAACAGTAAGAAACATACAGACTACTCCACAGATAAATCATCAATTTGGGGGAGCTCGGCTAGCCAAGGGTTTGTCTTCAAAAATACTACTGAAGAGGTAGCATCAGAAACTCTAGTCCACATAGATGTCATCACCGCTCGAACTCCCTAACCAGCAAACATAAAAAAAACAAGATGGAACCAAAGAACATATTGATTGATGGAATGAGATCTAGGAGCTCAGACAGCCAAGAGGTCATCTGCAGATGCCACTGAAGAGGTGGCATCAGAAACTCTAGTCCACAAATTTGTCATCACCACTACAACATCATGGACCATCAAAACGAAAAATAAGAAACAAACCAAATCGAGATTCATCAAGAATCAAAAGAGCTATGTGTAGGGGGGGGTGGCCGGATGAGCTATTGTTGTTTGGAAAAATTAATGACATCACATTGCTGTTTGGAAATTTGTAGGCGGCATTGGTGGGGATTTATATAAAAAAAATAGGAGGTGGGGATTTGTCTAGGGTTTTCCTCTCTTCTTTGCAGGTGCAGATGGGGCAGGCGGACAAGTAGACGCACGGAATTTCCTATTTGCCACCTTTAGCGGCACGCATCCGTAGGGTGGATCCTATATGACGCTCGCAGGCAGCAAATAGGAGCTATATCTCGCTTATAGTGAGATTTTTTTTTAGCAAAGGTAGCTAGGCCTTATTGAACATCAAGAATGTTTACAGGTATTATGAGCGTATCATGAGTATTGCCTAACCAAATATGCCTTCCCTGAGACCCAAAAAGATGAAGGAGAGTTCTGTTAAAAGCTATGCAATGATTAGCAGAATTTCTGCTGCAACATCTACACCGGCGCCAATGCTCTGAATCTAAAAGTTCTGTTTAATGCTTGCTTTCATCCACCAAATGAATGTAGGAGTAAGCAACAAAATCAGAAGCAAAACCAAAACCTCGAGAAAGAAAAACAAGCCTAGGGGAAGATATGAACATTTTGTTACATTAATAAATGTGCCAGAAGACAGATAACACGATACAGTTTGGTAATGCGTCATGCTGTTTAATACTGGCCAGTGTTTCCGATTAATCTATGCTTCCCTCTACAGGATGACCAAACTGTTAACAACAGGCCATTCTTCCAGTTGTGAAGCAACAAACACATAACATTTTCCATTGAAGCATTGTTTTTGGGCAGGAATAAGATATAACTAAGTATTTCCTCAGTTCAGGTCTCCAAATTGCTTCCACACCACGCCATGAGATAGCGCATCAGAAGAACGAAAGTATATACTTTGATCATCATCGGACAGTTTTAAAATCAGAAAACATGAGATAAACAACAAAAACCATTGTTTGGGGCGCGAAGGAGATAAAATGAAGTATTTCCTCAGTTCAGGTCTGAAAATTGCTTCCGCACCGTACCATGAGATAGCACATCAGAAGAACGAAAGTATTTGGTTTCATCATCATCAGACAGTTTTCAACATCAGAAAACACAAGATGAACAACAAAAAAACCATTTATTTGGGGCAGGAAGAATTTAAATTTAAGTATTCCCTCAGTTGAGGTCTCCAAATTGCTTCTGCACTGCGTCATGAGATAGCGCATCAGAAGAACGGAAGTATTTAGTTTGATCATCACCAGACAGTTTTCAACATCAGATAAACAACAAAAACCATTGTTTTGGGGCGGGAAGATGATAGAATGAAGTGTTTCCTCAGTTCATATCTCCAAATTGCTTCCACACTGTGCCATGATAATAATAAGAAGTAACTTTCTGAGGGCACCCTCAGAACATTTGCATAATTGTATCACAGTATTTTTCTTAGAATATTTGTCCAGCCATCAGTCTGTTTCAGAATTACGGAATGACAGCATGGACGCATAGCAACAAATCAGTCCCGAAAGATGGTATAATTAACAGGTTTTTCATCATGGACAAGACTGAAGAATGAAGACAAAAATTTAAAATTCTAGAGGAAATCTGGTAGGTGGACACCAGAATTGCCGATTTTTACAGCATGGCACACAAAGCGCACCAATCAGTCCCAAAAGATGGTTTGTTTTGTTTGTTAATTTCACCATTGTCCTGCCAAATTCTCAAACAGACTAAACAACAGTATCAAGGACAAAAAGAAAGACGGAAGAGATATCAAAGGATTATGGAAGTATCTACAAAAATTATGACAATCAAAAAAAGTTTAGTTTGTCCTCAGAATTGCAGAATGACAGCATGGACGCATAGCGACCAATCAGTCCCGAAAGATGGTATGATTAACAGGTTTTTCGTCACAGGACAAACATAAACACAAACACAAAACAGCCAGGTCTACAAAGGTCAGAATTGCAGATTTGACAGCATGGCACACAGAGCGCACCAATCAGTCTCGAAAAGGTAACTATAATCAATATCAAGGAAAAACATAGTGAAAAAGCTTCAAGACCAAAAAGAGAAGACGCACAATAACCAAAGAGGATGAGAAAAGAGACTAACCAGTGAGCTCATATATGCCCTCAGACATCCGAGGAAGGATCTGATAGCATTAGCTCTCAAGCCTGGCTGGGCGAAAGCTCTTAGGCCGTAACTGCAAATGTTTTGAGAAAAAAGCCTTAATTTAATCATCCCTACTAAAGCAAGTATTGCATCAGACATCCAATTTCCAGCACTGCATCAGACATCCAAGGCGACAACTGCAAATGTTTTGAGAAACAAACCTTGCTTTTAACATCATTTGCAATGCAGGGCAATATTGAACATACTATGTTTAGATTGCTGAAGGTCATTGAGAAACATAATATTGACCAGGAGAAATAAAAAGGCTCAGACATCCAAGGAAGGAATCAGGAGCATCAGCTCTCAAGCCTGGCAAGGCGAAAGCTCTTAGGCGGCAACTGCGAATGTTTTGAGAAACAAGCCTTAAATTTATCATCATTGCCTTAAATTTCCTAGTAGCAAAACTTTTACAAATATATCAGACAGTCATGACGTACCAAGTACCTATCAATGCATGAAAACTAATTCTTGGCCCAATTATAGATACCATGGTCAATGCTTGTAGCTACCAGAGAAGGACCATTAGGCCCAAGTTAGATTAATTTAGAAACAACTAATAAATAACAAGCTTAGTCAGAGAGAATAACTACTGGCATGGAATAGCACACACTGTAGGTAGGCACTAAGGACACTTGTAGCTAAGAGAACACTGCTTTCATCTGTTAAAACCTCAGAAAAACGCATAAATTTTTGGAACCAACTACACTGCAAAGCCTCTAAGAAAACTTTTAAAGGGCACTAATGATTTTAAAAGGGGAAAAACTTATCATAACCCGGCGGATCACAGCGGCAGCGTCCGCCACCTCCAATGCATGACACGTGTTCAGTGAGGGCTCGTATACCATCCTTCATCGAACGCGCTTTTGCAACAGAGGCTATGTTTCTAAAACATATGTGGTGTTGCAGTAGTTTACGACGGGTCTATGTTCTAAAACAAAACCTCGGTCGTGAAAATTTTCTGCAACCAGACCTCAGTTGCAAAAAAAATTGTAACAAGATCTCAGTTGCAAAAAAAATTGCAACAAAACATCTGCTGCAAAAAAATTCTGGAACAAGAGCTATGTTTCAGAAATAATTCTGCAACAAGGCCTGTGTTGCGATTGTGAAAGCGCGCTCGGCTCAGCTTGATGCGGCAAATCGGACGGCTCGCGACCAAAAAGATCAGCCGGCGGATGCGTAGCACGCCCCTTTTAAAAGGCATCCTTTTAAGGAAGTTGGCTCTGAAACAGAGTGCACACCTGTGCCTGTGAGCCCAGTTGGGCTTTTCTTGGCTGAAGGCTGAAATCTTCACTTGGGCTAGGAGTACCAAAGGCATTGGAGAGAAGGCATCTAGACTGATCCGAAAGACTAGGTCGAAGCTGCTCATCAGTCCCTCTCACAAAACTGTTCGTGACAACTCAATGTGTTTGTTCAGCAAACAATGCATTGCATCACCGGCCAAAATCTTCTACACAGGTACTACTAGAAAAAGAACAGGGCACAGAGATGAACCACATACATACTAATCATCCACATATGTCCATACTATCGATTACTGACAGGGTCATCAAGAATTAGATCCAAAAAGCAGAAAAAATAACAGAGGACTGCTTGTGAATATATGCAGGGCAACTACTCTCGTACGCATCATGTCGCTGTAGCAGAAGCTGTCATCTACTCCCTCCGTCCCAAATGTAAGGGAAAAATATCTTAAATTTTAATAGGGAGGGAGTAACTAACAAAGCTCGTCGTCATTTGACCTCGTATCCTCGCACTGATGCAAGGACCAAGCTGCCTGCAACTGACGACGTGAAACTGTAGCATTGCAGCATGCGACGCCACCGAGGGTTGCGGCGATGGGAATTGGCCAGATACCTTACAAGCCGCTAAGGTAGGTGTGGTGAGTGCAAGAATAATTGTAATTTATAACTTCTTTTATGTGACAGATTTTGCATGACTAGTGGGAATTGGAACCAGCTTCTTAAGAATGTAAGATTAATTTGTACCTTTTGTCCTTCTTTTGTACAGTTCTCTTTATCAATACCAGATATTCCGATATCAGTTTTTGAGTGTTTTTTCTCAAAATAAAAAAATAACAAGTCTTAATGTGGTAAAAGTACAGGAATTAGTTCAGGCACTTTGTAGTTAACCTTCTACAACATTGCTTCTGTTAGACTGAAAACTGTAAAATAACTACTGCCTTAAACTGATACCATCTGTCCAAATCGTATCTCACTAATTTGGCTTTTCTTTGCCTTCTTATTTCCTCCACACATAATGTTGTTTTATTGTCAAAGCGAAGCTGTTAAGAACCCAAGCAAGTTGCACTGAAATCAAAACCATTCTCGTATTTCTTCAACCGAACCTGAAGCACAAACAGTGATATTGTCCCACAACATGTCTGGCATGGGGAAGGTCAATCCAAGGCAAGCTCCAACCATTGCATGGGGCAGCAAGAGTTAGCATCGTTTAGGGGCAGCACGCCTACCACTTGACTCTTGTTCAGAGTTGGTGCGCATATAAAGACTTCTCATGCGGATCTAACCATTCAAAAGTAAAAAAGATGATTTCAGGGCCTCAGAGATCATGGTGGTTGTGATCATCAAATAGGAGTTGCCCCATCAAGAGTAGCAAATATTTTGATAACATCACTGGTTCCAAGGAGAACACGAACAAACACAACTAAAACAAATAAGAAAAGATTGTACGGCGAGTCAGAAGTAGCTGGATAAAGATGTCATGTTTATTACAAATCAATGGGAATCTGAATGATTTTCTTCTTCATTCTCGCAATCCAAGCCAAATCAAAACAAAGACAATACAGTTTCGAATATCAAAACAAACATACTGCACAAGATGGTGGAAGTAATCGTGTCAGATTGAAAGTATTCTCAGCACCCTTCCGAGAAAGTAAGACAGGGATAACTGTATTTTACTTGTGATCTCATCATCCACATACATACTAATCAGTTACAAAAATTTGAAAAAAAAATGCTCGTACAGTCTATCACGGTCGGCAAGAAACGAAAATAACAAAGAGGACTACATGTGAATATATGTGGCGTTTCCAGGATAAGCTGGCAGGGAGGACGCCACCAATCAGGATATACCACATAAGAGAATCGCTTGTAGCGTCCAAGACTAACTACCGCGAGGAACACAAATCATCCTCAGGAATTGGTAATGAGCACGCATCAATCAAAAGAAAGAACTACAAGAACAGATGGATTCTGGGAGCTCAGACAGTTTAAACATCAAATAGGTACTTCTGACTCGGAAGGGTGCCATGACATCAGAAGAACGAAAGTATTTAGTTTGATCATCAGACAGTTTAAACATCAGATAGGTACAAGTAAATAAAAAACAAATAGCCAAAAATAAACACAATCAGACAATATCAGGTCAGTTTATTATCTCCCTCTAGGAGATAATATATTTCTCATCAACACATGAATCAGGTCAGTTTATTTTACTGACACAGATGATCACCAGGATGCATGAACAACATTCAGTGATCCAAAAACAGACTAGGAATGAAAATTCAAACTGCAGTATACTCAGTTCTTCCATACTCTAGATTTTCATTACGTAAGTACCATGGTGATTGATTGTTGAGCTCTAAGAAAATGTGTTCAGGCAAATGCAACTCCATCAAGCAAAAGATATTTCATTACTATTCAATAAAAAGTTGCCTTCCACATTTGGGACATTCTTATAGAGGTCATGAAATCATACAAGAACATTATTCAATGACAACATCAGCATTTCCATTGCCAAGGAGGTGTGAGTTCCTCTCCTGGTGGAGCTAAAGGTCCCTCTGTCCCTCACACTATTTAATGCTTGCTTTCATCCACCTAATGAATGTGCGAATAAGCACCAAAATCCAAAGCAAAACTAAACCCTCATAAATAAAAACATACACATGGGGAAAATATGGACATTTTCTTATGTTAATAACACAATACAATTTTATTAAGAGTCATGCTGTTTAATGCCAACCAGTGTTTCCCGCCACCTGACCAAACACCACGACATTTTTCATTACAGAAGTAATATTTTTCATTCCCATCTACAAGAGGAAAAAAAGAGGTGAACATCAAAAAAGGTTGTTTTGGGAGGAAGATATAACGAAGTATTTCCTCAGTTCAGGTCTCCAAATTGCTTCCACACCGCACCATAAAATAGCGCATCAGAAGAACGAAAGTATTTAGATTGATCATCATTGGGACAGTTTTCAACATCAAAAAAATAAGATAAACAACAGAATAAATTGTTTCAGCGCAGGAACAAGATAAAATGAAGTACTCAGTTAAGGTCTCCAAATTCCTTCCACACAGTGCCATGAGATAGAGCATCGGAAGAACAAAAGTATTTAGTTTGATCATCACAGTTTAAACATCAAATAGGTACAAGTAAATAAAAAACAAATACCCAAAAATAAACACAAATGGACAATATCAGGCATATCGTTGCTCCCTCTAGGTGATAATATATATCTCATGAACACATGAATCAGGTCAGTTCTTCCATAGAGATTTTCATTAGTTAAGTACCATGGTGATTGATTGTTCAGCTCTAAGAAAATGTGTTCAGGCAAATGCAACTCCATCAAGCAAAAGAATAGGCAATCAAGAGTGAAGAAGAGGAACAAGGAATAACAGAACATCGAACCAGTAGCCCTCAGGGATTATGCATATGATTTTCATCAAGGAAGAAAACTCAGGTCTCAAAGATGTGCCATCACTGGACTCACAGGACTAAACTGAATAGAAAAGGGCAAAGTAAAATCATAAAACATATAATGATAAGCAGGAGCAATTTTGGAGAATGTTATTCGCTGCGCCTCACAATTGCAAGTAGGGGAAGCGACTCAAGATCCCCATAAAGTCTAGCCCCTTCGGAAAAATCGAGCCACAGAGAAATATAACAGGAGGATCAACTAATCAAGGGGCTGAGTCACATTATTCAGAACAAAAAGTAAGTTCTCTTCAACATAATTTGTCCTCAGAATTGCAGAATGACAGCATGGACGCATAGCGACCAATCAGTCCCGAAAGATGGTATGATTCAACAGGTTTTTCATCACCGGACAACCATAAATAACACAAAACACAAGGTCTACACAGGTCAAACCTATATTATTTTAGGGTTGGACGACAGACTTGCATATATGACAGCATGGCACACAACAGCGAACCAATCATTCTCAACATGGTGACTAATAATAATGACGGAAGTCCTGATGTGGCAAGTAACATTTATATTTATTGATAAACAAAAATGCTAAAACTCTGACAGACTTTTTGACATGACAAATCAACCATTTTGCATGTCTAGAGTTGGCAAGCACTTTTAAGTCAAAATCGGACGTTCAATGTATTCAGGTCCTTTCCTAGATAAATAACAGACATAAGTTCAGGCACTTCGTTATTCCAGGCATCTTATCTTATTTGGCCTGAAACTGATACTATTTGTTCAAATCTTATCTTGCAGATACAGCTTTTCTTTGCCTTTTTATTTTCTACACACATCATGTTGTATTGTTGTCAAAGCAATGCTGAAGAAAAACTACAGCGTTCTGAAGCAGAAACAGTGACATAGTTTACAACCGTTGCACGGGACAACTGAGTCGGCATCGTTTAGGTGCGGGGCAGCACGGGACAACTGAGAGCCTGTTCGGCAGTCATCCAGCTCCTCAAAATACAGGAGCCGACAGAGCGCCACTTTGACGGCTCCAGAAAAATAGGCTACGGTGCCGCTCCACTCCGGCCGCTCCAGGAGCTGAGCCGTGGAGCGGAGAGTTACCGAACAGGGCCTGAGTTGGCATCGTTTCGGGGAAGCACACCTACCATTTTAATCCTGTTGTTCAGAATTGGAGCATCTGAAGAATTTTCATATGGAAGCTGTACAGAGAATCGTCAAAAGATAAGAAAGATGATTTCCTGGACCTCAGAGATCTTGGTGGTTGTGATCATCAAATGGGGTCGTTACCCCATCAAGAGTAGCAAATATTTTGATAACATCACTGGCTCCATGGAGAACACAAACAAACACCGCCAAAACAAATCAGAAATAAACGACTGAAGCCACCAGATGGCAGATTGTACGACGAGTCAGAAGTAGCTGGTTAAAGATCTCATGTTTATTACAAATCAATGGGAATCCGAATGATTTTCTTCTTCATCCTTGCCATCCAAGCCAAATCAAAACAAACAATGTATACAGAATTACAGATTACAGTTTCTATAACAAATCATACTGCACGAGATGCTGGAAGTACTCGTGTCAGATTGAAAGTATTCTCAGCACCCTTCCGAGGAAGTAAGACAGGGATAACTGTATTTTTACTTGTGATCTCATCATCCACATCCATACTAATCAGTTAAGAAAAATCAATAAAAATTAAAAACTTGTACGATCTTATCACAGTCGGTCATCTAGATCCATAAAGACAGATAAAAGAAGAGAACAAAGCAAGAGAGGGCGGCGTGTGAATGTATGTGGCGTTTCCAGGATAAGCTGGCACAGAGGACGCCACCAATCAGGATATACCACACATCAGAAAATCGCATGTAGCGTCCAAGACTAATCGCCATGAGGAACACAAATCATCCTCAGGAATTGGTAATGAACGCGCATCAATTAAAACAAAGATGTACAAGAACAGATGGATTCGATGTGATGAGATCTGGTAGCTCAGACAGCCAAGGGGTTGTCTGCAGATGCCGCTGAAGAGGCAGCATCAGAAACTCTAGTCCACAAATTTGTCATCACCGCTACAACCTCTCATCGACCAGTCATCGAAAAGAAGAAAAAGAAACAAACCAAATAGAAAACCAGAGCAATGCATGAGGGAGGAGGGCAGAGCCGCAAGGGGAGGAGTCTGGATGTGGCGTTGGTAGGGATTTATATTTTGGTCTGCAATATGGGGTCAAGGGTTTTCTTCCTCGGCTGCAAATGAGGTGAGCTGACGCACCAGCCTGCTGGGCTGCCGACAAGGGGCTAACACGTCTCTCTCGGCTCAAGAGACTCCTTGTTAATGTTAACCCTGGATACTTCTGCAAGATCACGGATCTTAGTAGTCAAATCTTAAAATCAGTTTATTACCCAGATGTTGATTTCCTTTAGGCCTTGGAGTGGATTTGGGGGGAATTTGACATAGATGGGATTTAATCACAGGCAATACCTGTCAATCCCTCTCATTTGTGATGGAACCGAACAAGGCCAACCTGAAGCAGAATTGGGCTTTTCATCGAGCCAATTATGGCATGCTATTGTTGAGGGGAGAGATACCCTCAAGTTGGGCTCGGTAAAGCGAATTGGTACAGAAGAACATACTAAAGTGTGGGAAGATAATTGGCTCCCTGAGATTTTAATCTCTGGCCAATTGTTGCAAGATCTGTCAACCCACCGGAGTTGGTTTGTGAATTGATCCAGAGCGGCACGGGAAGATGGAACATTGAATGAACATTTTCTGGAGATGGTCAAAGATATTATTATGAGGATTCCTATTAGCTCAACAAGACAAGATGATTTTTGGGCATGGCACTATGACAAGTATGGGAGTTTCACAGTTCGCTCTGCCGACAGGACCCAACCTTCTGAACAAAAATAAGATTAAACAGAGAAGAGGTATTTTACGTTCCATAAGATTCTTTCATGAACCAAAAAAAATCTCAGTGAAAACAAAGAGGAAACAACATAATAATACTCGAAGTATAGTCCATTGGTGCTCAGATTCTATGGGTGTATAGATGTCGTTCACAGGGATTTTCCATCAGTACGAGGAATGTTTTATAATCACTGCACCAAAAAAGGCTCAATTGACTCAAGAATAAAAGAAAGAACAGAGATTAAACTGAAATTTGGGGCCAAGCATAACCCTGGACGGATTTGTCTAACCGCCACCTGAAACATCTCAGGAGTGTTGTAAACTCAGATGCAAGAACAGCAGCAGAACATAGAAACAGTGCACCCCGCATACCAAGATGAAAACATCAAATGAAAGACAACAAAGTATGGGGATATTAATAAGGCTCAGACATCCAAGGAAGGAATTAGCAGCATTAGCTCTCAAGCCTGGCTAGGCGAAAGCTCTTAGGCGGCGTCTGCGAATGTTTTGAGAAACAAGCCTTAAATTTATCATCAACGCCATAACATATCCCAAAACTACCCAAATCATATTGACATCAGCCACAAAAATATTTTAACCACAATAACCAGCTCTGGAAAGTGTATACCTACCAAAATAGAGATTGTTCCTATCAACACACAGAAAACAGAGCAAACAATACGAGAGAATCCCTCAGAGACCCATTTAAAATCATGCACACAGATGAACCAAACCAGGTGCAAATGGAGATTCCAACCCTGACCAAACCACAAATAACCAGCTCTGGAAAGTGTATACCTACCAAAATAGAGACTGTTCCTATCAACACACAAAAAACAGAGCAAACAATACAAGAGAATCCCTCAGAGACCCATTTAAAATCATGCACACAGCTGAACCAAACCAGGTGCAAATGGAGATTCCAACCCTGACCAAACCACAAAGGTTATAGCCAAAGGAGGACACATGAAGTGGTGAGAAACAGCTGTTGTTTACAGTGTCATACGGCACTTCCTGGTCTGAGAATCTTCACAGGGATAATTTAAGTTGAACGAAATTAAAAATATAATAATTAATATAGAAAATATTACGCTACTGGTTTTATGCCTCAGAAAGCCGCAAAAATATCGTCATTCAGAATCAGACGGTAATTCCAACATAAAGCTAATCATCATGGGCTTCAATTACATTACAAATCACTAGTGTAAAAGAAAACACTGCTCACCAGCCAATACCACAAAACTAAGATGATGCCCAAGAAAACATGGTGTATCATCAGAATATAAAAGCCTTCTCATCCACTGGTAAATAGGCACTGTGTCAGAAGGTGTCCTAAGATTGATCAAGGTATCATCACATGATACTGACGAAACAAAGAATTAACTAAAAAATTAAAACTGATCTCTAATGGTTTCAGTTGCAAAGATGACATCACAGGCAGATCATGCCACCCCTTGGATCAAGTGTTGGAATATGCATCAATACCTCCTCACAACCCAAACAGGGAGGCGGCTCCTCTACCGTGCCTTCTTCGGCGGATGCATTGATCTGGGCCAGAAATTTACCACAAACTAATCAACCCAGCCCAACTGTTAGATGTACACACACCTGAACTGATTAACTATGCTCACCTTCTAAAAAAAAGTTTAACTATGACTCATATCTCGAAAAAAAAAACTATGCTAAAAAAAATTTGTTTTGCCTCAAAAAAAAACTATGCTCAAAATTTACTAAAAAAATAAGCTAATTTTTTTTGTTTTTTTAGTGGAACTAATTAAATACTTAACTTAAAAACAATTAACGACCCCTCCATTTCTAAATATAAGACCTATAAAAGATTTCAATAAGACTACTCTAAAATGTATATAAACACATTTTAGAGTGAAGATTCACTCATTTGGCTCCATACGTAGTCTATATTGAAATCATTAAAAAGTCTTATATTTAGGAATGAAGGGAGTATAATTAATACATGACCAACGCTGTAAAATGAACATGATCTGGGTATGCACTGGGCCCTCAGGGAGGATCGTCACGCTGGATCCCTCAGTCCAGCGCCCACTTTGCAAACGCCGTCGTCAAGGACCGACGTTCTAAATCCCTCTGGCCTCCTTCATCTTCACCAACACCTTCATCGAGCAGGGAATTCCTACAACATGTGGTTCTACGACCGACAAAGAAGCAAAAAATGCACTAATCTTTGTTACCTTAATAACCGTGTTAGTTTAATTTTGTTCTATTATTGGACCATCGCAGACTTGAGTGCACGGTCAAGATGCATTTTTTGTCCATGAACAGAAAATGGTCCATGAACAGAAAATAATCAAACTAACACGGTTATTAAAATAATAAAAATTAGTGCATTTTTTGCTTCGTGGGCGGTCAGAAGGAATCTAACGTGGTGATCCTCACAAACGGCACAATGCACGCTTGAATCATTTTTGTTTTTTGTTTTGCAGTGTTGGTCAAAATTATAGTTAATTATTTAATCAGTTTCCCTAAATATTTATTTCCACATTTCATATTACTTGTCTTAGATTTGTAGATTCAGACGGAGTAGTTTTTTAAAATGCAAAAAAATACTCAGTAGCCAAGAAAGTGAATGCCTAGCGGTCATTCTGAGCTTCAGAATTATTGTTTTACTTACAAAACTAAACAGTTAATCAATTCAGGCATTTGTACAAATAACGGCCGGGCTGGGCTGGGCTGGGCTGATTAGTTTTTGGCTAGTTTCTGGCCCATGCAATGCGCCCACGAGCATCCGAAGAAGCCACAGCAGCCATGCTGTGCTCAAAGGAACGGTAGAGGAGCCGTTTCCCCCAAACAAACCATCTAAATTGAAAGGCATTTCTCAAAAAAAAATCTAAATTGAAAGGCAAAAATAACAGCCAAAGCTTTCAGAAGAGGGAGCTTGTTATCCTCATCGCAACTACTCCCCAAAGGAAACACGCATCAGAAAAAACAGCAGATTAAAAATAAAGGTTTATGATGGCTCGGTTTAGCGGGATAATCGGCATACAAATCTACTCCTGAGAGCTGTGATTTGGTCTGTTGAGCTTGAATATTTGCAAATCGTCACTGCGATCACCCAAGGAAATTAAGTAAAAAGCAAACCAACTGTTCAAAATTTCATTTGCCGAGTCAGATTTAATAGTATGTCAATCAGCACAGATCCGCCTAAGAGGACCCTAAGACTGGGGCGACAAATTGGAAATCATCATCCTCATAACCACAACATAGATCTGCTAACCATGTTCCTCTTAGAAGTCTAAACGGACTTGAATCGGTAATAATATGTAAAAAGCAGACTCAGAATATGAGCGGTGATATAGCAGAGCATGGCACACAACATTGCTTCTGTATTGGCAGACAAAAATGTAAAGAAATACTCCAGGCATCTTATATTATTTGGCCTGAAACTGATACCGTCCGTCCAAATCTTTACTCCACACATCATGTTGTTTCTCCAAGCATGGAGTACAAATAATCAAGTATTTAAGATCTAGATTTTCTTTGCCCTTTTGTTTCTCAATGCTGTTGTTTTGTTGTCAAAGCAAAGCTGTAAAAAAACTACAGCAATCTCGTATTTCTTCAACCGAATATGAAGCAGAAACAGTGACATAGTTTACAACTGTTGCACGTGACAACTGAGGGCAGGGGAGCACCGGACAACTGAGTTGCATCGTTTAGGGGAAGGACCCGTACAATTTTAATCTTGTTCAGAACTGGAGCATCTGAAGACCTTTCATGTGGGAGCTGTACAGAGAATCATGAAAAAATTAAGAAAGGTGACTTCCAGGGCCTCAGAGATCTTGGTGGTTGTGATCATCAAATGGGGTCGTTGCCCCATCAAGAGTAGCAAATATTTTGATTAACATCACTGGCTCCAAGGAAAACACGAACAAACACCACTAAAACAAATAAGAAATAAACGACTGAAGCCAAAAGATGGCAGATTGTATGACGAGTCAGAAGTAGCTGGTTAAAGATCTCATGTTTATTACAAATCAATGGGAATCCGAATGATTTTCTTCTTCATCCTCGCCATACAGGCCGAATCAAATCAAAAGAAAAACAATACACTTTCGAACATCAAACCAAACAGGATCTCACAATGCATACAGAACACAGTTTCTATAACCAATCATACTGCACATGATGCTGCAAGTAACCGTGTCAGATTGAAAGTATTCTCAGCACCCTTCCGAGGAAGTAAGACAGGGATAACTGTATTTTTACTTGTGATCTCATCATCCACATACACTAATTAAAAGCTTGTACGATCTATCACAGTAGGCCATCTGGATCAAGACAGACAGATAAAAGAAGAGAACAGAGCAAGAGAGGGCGGCGTGTGAATGTATGTGGCGTTTCCAGGATAAGCTGGCACAGAGGACGCCACCAATCAGGATATACCACACATCAGAGAATCGCATGTAGCGTCCGAGACTAATCGCCATGAGGAACACAAATCATCCTCAGGAATTGGTAATGAACGCGCATCAATCAAAGCAAAGAAGTACAAGAACGGATGGATTCGATGGGATGAGATCTGGGAGCTCAGACAGCCAAGGGGTTGTCTGCAGATGCCGCTGAAGAGGCGGCATCAGAAACTCTAGTCCACAAATTTGTCATCACCGCTACGACGGACCTCTCATCGACCAGTCATCAAAAAGAAGAACAAGAACCGAAACGAAACGAGCCGAATTGAAAACCAGAGCGATGCGTAGGGGAGGAGGGCGGAGCCGCAAGGGGAGGAGCTACCGGGGTCTGGAGTCTGGATGCGGCGTTGGTGGCGATTTATATTGAGGTCTGGAGTATGGGGTCTAGGGTTTTCTTCCTCGGCTGCAAATGAGGCGGGCCGACGCATTGGGCTGCTGGGCTGCCACACAAGGCTACTAACGCGAGTTTTGGTGGGCCGATCTATTCATCTTCAATTTAATTATGGTAACCCTCATAAACAAATTAATTATGGTAGTACAATGAACATTAGAAATAATAAAAAATTCATCTAAATCATCCGTAGACCACATAGACTCGTGAGCCATTCAAAATCGACTCGTATTTTAGCTCAACTGGAGATCGACTCGAAAATAAATGAGTTGGGTACGAGCATTTTATGTAGCTCGATCGAGAAACGAGCCGGTCTTGAGCCAGCATTGTCTCGCTCGATTTTAACTCGATAGCTTGATATCATATAAGTATATTAACTAATCTTCATGTCTATTACGAAGAATTAGGATCATCCATTGTCATATTTTTTTTTCATTTTACCTACTAGCAAACTTGGAAATTAAGCATGGAGAACATTTAGCCTCAGATGAAACGTGGCCAACCGTGTGTTCAATATCTTGTTATTTTAGGCAAAGTTGAAGGTAGAGGCACATTCGTTGTCTATTATCCATGATCTCTTGTTATTAGATACTAGTTTTCAGTTGAGAAATAATGAGTTGAGTTTTATAGTGATTTTTTCTGTTGTGACATATCTTGCTTTAAAATTTGCCTTGAAATAAATTAAAAAATCATCTTATTTAGCTCAAAAACTAGCTAGAAATCGACTCATGATCATTACAAGCTGAGCACGGGTCACTCACTACAGCTCGACCTTGAGCTTCATGCATTTTGAGCTCGCTCGAATTTTAGTATGAGTTGAGTTGAGCCTAGGCCAACTCGCTCGAAGTCGACTCATTTGCAGCCCCTAGCGACAATTACAAGCATTGAAGTGAGTCGAAGACACGCCACCGTCATCGTCCCTCCCTCGCCGAAGCCGGGTAAAAATTGTTGTAGTAGACAGTTGGGAAGTTGTCGTGCTAAGGCCTCATAGGACCAACGCACAAGTACAACACCCGCCACCAATGAAGAGACACGTTGATTAAAAGGATCCAACGTGAAGACACATGAACGTAGACGAACGAACACCGGATCCAAGTAGATCCACCAAAGATAACCAGCGACCAAATCCCACAAGTATGGGTGCGGTCCAGATCTGGTCCTTAGGGGATAAGGGATCCCTCTCCGGGTAGGCGAGGATGGGTGTGGTTTGGTGGGTTCTCCCTCTTCACATGCACAGTGGTCGTTGGTAGTGGTCAGGACACCGCTTCTCTGTCGGGCAGATCGACATTGAAGGCCACAAGCATGGCGTTGTGTGAGCTTGCTCGGCAAGGATCGTCGGTAGTCACGGGGTTGTGTCTCCCCTAGTCCATCGAGACTGGCTGGGGATGCAGGCATGGATGCCTCCTACCGTGGAGGCGTTGAGCCAGATTCTGGTGTTGGGCTAGGAGTGAAAGGAATTGTCTTTTACTCTTCCTTCCGTGGTTGATGCATCGTTATGTGGAAAGTGGTGGAGTCTCGGACATGGATGCCGGGGCAGTGGCTCTGGATGGCGATCTGCATGGCTAGCTCTTCGGCGGGCACCATGGCGGTGCTGGTGGCTTTTCCTCTTGGTCGTGTGGACGACGAAAGGTGTAGCGGTGAGTGGCTCGGGCGCTCTCTGTCCTTGGCAGTGGCATCGTCCCGATCCGGACTTGGGGAACTGATCGCATCACACTTGTTCTGGAGACCTCATGGTGGCACGGTGGAGTTGCCGAGCGAAAGCTCTGCGCTTCGTAGCCACCGACGACAACGCTCACGGGCGTCGCTCTCTTCATGAAGACGTCTTCGTGGTGCTCCTCTTCATGTAAGGGTTCCGGGTTAAGCCCCTTGTCTGTTCTTGACTCGGCAACGATGACGCTTTGCGTTGTTTTCTCTTTCGAAGGCGTTGTCGCAAAGCTTAGGTGGTATAGTGCGTAGCGTGACATTGTACTCAGTTCTTTCTCTTTCGGTATCGTAGTCGCATGCATTCTGCGTGAATCTGTTATACTGGAATCGGCATTGTAGGAGGGCTACCCCATCATTTTGTATCGATGGGCCGTGTACTTTATTCGGTTATTGCTTTACATATAAAGCGGGACAAAATCCTGTTTCAAGAGAAGCACGTGAGGACATCGTGGAGAGTGGTTAGATTTCCATCCCAGTCGACGCCCGCCTTTGATCCTACTGCATAAACGTCATCGCTCATCTTTCACATTAGTGTGTCTAAATACTTTTTGTTATTACCATGTGGCAAGGCATTTTGTTGCTGTTAGCTACTCCCTGTTCCAATGCAGATTACATACGAAGCAAAACAAATGAATTTACATTTTAAAATATATTTATATACTTTCGTATGTAGTTTGTATTGAAATCTCTAAAAAGACTTATATTTAGAAACAGAAGGAGTAAATGCCTACTTGACGCTCCATGATACTCCCGTGGGAGAGGTTCATAACCTCCATCCCATTTCATTGATGCAAACCGCTAAAAAATATGACAAACTGACCTAAAAGTACTCTTCGAGACACTAGAATGAGTTGGCTGTTGGGCGGGAATTTGTCAGTATTCACAAAAATGGACAAAATAAAAGCACTGATGTCACAAAATACAAGCATATCGCAGCCCCAAAAAAAATACACGCAAGCCAGAAAATATCACTACCAAACCACCTGACCGGGATGGCAAAGTGCTAAGCGAGCTTTCCATTAGGAAGGAGAAAAATTGGGATGGCAGATCTAGAATTGGAGAAGCATAAAGTGATAAATCTGAAATTGTGTCTCACAACTTTTACTGCCGGCAGAGTGGCCGACAGCCTACTAATGAATCAAATCGTTAAATCCACTGCACAAATTTGCGGTATTCATGTTTCCATTTGCACAGCCGGCTGCAGAACCTCCTCTGTTCGTCGTCCTCGTCCCAGGCCTCCGCCGTCTCCATCTCCCCGCACCGCGGGTCGGCGCAGGGCGCGGCAGGCTCGGCCGTCCTCCAGCGGCGCATCGTCAGCCTTCTCATGACCGAAGCGGCCTCTCTGCGTACGGAGGCAATCTTGATGTTGCTCTTTGTTCTTGCTGCAGAGCATCCCTCCAGATATCCCATTGCCTCCTCGATACCTTCGGGATTGTAGGCGTCGCGCAGCATAATCATGCCGATGGTGTAGGCCGCGACGGCATGGCCGTGCTTCATGGCGCGGTGGAGGTGCCGGAGCCCGCTCTCCTTTCCCCTCCGGTTGCAGATTTCCTCCTGCCAAAGGAAGAAAATGTCAGAATCGTAGCAGTTGGGTTGGTTAGCGCGTGAACAACTGAACATGATGCAGTTCTGTAAGATGGTATCCGTGCTTCAGACGTTACCAGGCCGAGGATGTAGGACGCTTCGGGGTTGCCGGTGGCCGCGCACTCCCCGAGCACCGAGAGGAACCTCTCCTTGTCCCACCAGTGCAGACGCCACTCCTTGTCCACCGCCATGCACCGGCCCACCTCCCTGGCCGCCGTCACGTCGCGGAACACCTTGCATCTGAAGAGATACATGCGCATGAATCATGATATAGCCCCTTGCATCATTTCACAATCGCAGGCGAACATCAGAAAGGAAAGGAACAATTAATTGGTCACTTACGATCGCCTGAGGCTGACGATGTCGTCCAGGGGCGTCGTCGACTCCCCGGCGATTCTGGCAGTCACCTCCACGAGGATGTCAGAAGGGAGGCCGGCGATGCCCATGCCTGACGGATCAGCCCCTCCTCCTCCTCCTTGCCCCGTGAGCCCCTCCTCCGTCTCCTCACCCCAATCCTCCTCCTCGTCCCCTTTTGCCTTGTTAAGGTAGATGATGACCAGACCAGAAGCACGTGTAAGTACAGCCAATTATAGCAACTTGCAATGGCGGTTGGCGGAAAGGAAGTTGTTTGTGGTCACAGAGAAGCGGTGGGGGGCATAAACCAATCTATCACGCAAGGACCAAGAGGAGATACTACTAGTTTATTATAGTTGGATGGATGTCTAGCTAAGCTTCCGCGTGGGGTCTCAGATGTCAAAGCAAACCAGCTCTCGTTTCCATTGGTTGGTTCACTGCACGGCTGCAAATTTGCTGACGTGCTAGAGAACAGTGATGCAGTCTAGTGGCCGAAGAATGAGAAAGTGAACAAGGCCACCTATTTTATTCTACATATATGAAAAGGTTGTGCGCTAAAAATATGTAACCTTGAAATGTCTTAAGAAGAATATTGTATTGGTGAGAAAAGGGTCCGGTTTATACACTAAAAATATGTTTGTGCTAAAAAGGCAAGCACAAATGTTTCTTTTTGTTTCCACAAGCAGAGGTTAGGAACTGAAATTTTGTCACGATGTAGCTGTGCTTTTATACACTAGCATCTAAGACGTTTATCTAGCATCTCATGTACTTGTAAAAATATCTAAGTTTGAGAAAGAAAGAAAATGCATAAAAACAAAATTGGTAGTCAAATTGGGTGAGAGGTACTCACCAGTATGCAATCTGGAACAGCATCAGGGCATGTCGCTGTGCACAACATTCGTGACAGCAACTATTCCAAATCACCAGTGAATCTTCTCTCTACACGGCAACAAGCAAAAAAAAAGAGGATTGTTCAGAACAATTTATTTAGGCTGTACGAATCAAACTGTTCTTTATATAGTACTGCAAGCATACTAGTTCACATCTCAGAACAGTGTGGAACATTGGTTCCTGATCAGTAGCACTCGGGCATAAAGCGGGTAACTTGGGAAACTTAGATATATGACATTGCAGCTTTGGCAATTCAGAGAAATGCCATCACTATTTTACTCTTTGGAAAAATGACACTACAACGTTGCAATACTCCTGGAGATGCCATTATGCAAAATTTCAGACCAAAATGCCCATGCCTTCTTCCTTGCTCTTCTTCCTCCACTGACCTCATATTCCTCAACCATGGCAGCACAGTCTCTTCCTCCCTCTGTCACCTCTCTTCCTTGCCTCTCTTTGCCACATGGATTCGACCTCCATGCCACAGCCTGACCATGGGATCCCCATCACAATTTCTTCCCAGAGATCAGAACTACCATCCAAGGCCATCCAAACTCATTCTGCGATCCACATCTCATCCACATCTGGTTGCTCTGTGGCTACCATCTCCTCTAAATCCGACAGTGAGCCGGCAGCGAGAGGTTGAGGGGAATATTGAGATGGAGCTTGCTGCTGGATCAGTAAAACGGCCATGGACCCCATCTCCTCTAGATAAGGCAGCAGGAATTTGCGGCGGTCTTCAAAATGGAGCTTCCTGATGGATTCCCCATCCATGGCAGTCATAGGAGGGCAGAGGATGCTGCGAAGAGTTGCAGACAGCCTGAGGAATCGAAGCTTAGGAGGGGACCCATCCATGGAGGCAAGATGGTAGGTGCAAGGGGTAGAGGAAGATGGACAACATGAGTACAGCACCAGCGGCAGGCCAGCCACGCTTGCTGAGGGGGCGGGAGTGGAGGACGTCGCTGGCCAGCACGGTTGCAGGTCACTGTTGGGAAATGAGTGAGGTGAGGGAGGGAGGGAGGAGAAGAGAAGGAAGAAGACATTGGCATCTCAGTCTGAAAACCTACATGATGGCATTTAGAGTATTGTAAAGTTGTAATGGCATATATCTAATTTTCCCAAAACTTGGATCAATACACATTACAGCCTAACATCCATATCCATTCATCCAAATTTGGAGTATTACACAAAGCCCCCCCACAAGGGATGATACAAAGAGAGGAGGGAGATATCGGCACTCACCAGAGGCGGTACACCCAGCAACAGCAAGCCTCCGTTGCGGCCGTCCGACAGCTGAGCACCACGGAGAAGCGAGAGAGAGAGAGGCCGCGGTGCCGCAGCAGAGACAGACCTAGCTGAGGCAGAGGTGATGGCAGGCAAGGTGTGTGCGGGGCGATGCAAATGGGTCTCTCTATATAAATCGTGGCTATTTATTTTCTTCTAGATTAAAATTTTCAGTTATACCGATGGTCAGAAAGTGCGTGAGCATGGTAGAACGGTCAAACAGAATTGAGTGGTGAGAAATCAACACAACCTATTAAAGCTTTCTAAACATGTGAGTTTGTAGTCACAAGCAACTTCTCAGGCTTTCCATACATGTCATTATTTAGGGCTCTAGGGTGATGAGAGACTTACTCAGCCACTGTTCTCCAGTACATAAATGTCATCATCCTGCTGCCTTTTATGCTCGTATATATTGCCTCTTTGGCCCCATCCTGTTCTCACTCTATTGGTAATTTTCATAATTGTGCGAGCACTGTCATCTCTGCATATCAAAAATGAAGTCAGAGTCATTGCAGCTCAACAGAGAAAGTGACCTTTAATATCTTGTTAAGAGTTAGTTTGTGTTTCTTGTAAGACGAAACCATGCATCCAAATAAACTCTTTAAACAATATGCCTTGGTACATATGCCTTGGTTATTGTACTAAATTTAAACAATATTTCATAGTCCTCTACAGAATCCTTGCATCCAAATAAACAAAAGAAGATTGAAAGTAAACACATAACGAGAAACTTGATCGTGATAATACCTGTGCAGAAGGGAATGCCAATCATTTTCAGCATACTTGTCATGCTCATGCTTCCGGCTTCCAGTGGTAACCACACCAGAAACAGCAGCGTGACCAACATTACCATCTGCCATTTCCATCATCTTTTCCGACAGTACATCAGCATCCTGCTTCTTTCCCGTTTCACTTAGTGCATCTATGACAGGCATGAACGTGGCTGGATCAAATGAATGTCCTTTAGCTATAAACAACTTGAGAAGACTATGCGCTTGGTCTGCCTCACGAGCATCGCAGAGCCCCATGATGATCTGCTTATATGGGAAACTTTGGATGGAGATTCTCATTTCAAGTGCTGTTTCAAGAATGTTCTTGGCTTCTATCCACCTAGCATAAGTGGAGAGTTCGGTGCACATTAAGCAATAGAGCACTTCCTTCTGACCACATGTACTCAAAGCAACATCAAATACTCTCTGAGCTGCAGAGAAATCTGCAATCTTACAAAAAGCCTTGATCAACAAGCCAAAAGAAGTTACATTAGGAACTATTTCATTCTGTAACATTTCATCTAACAAAGGCATTGCTTTGTTCACCATTCCTTGTTCACAAAAGGATTTTATCAAGCTATTGTAGGTCATGACGTTAGAAGAGATCCCCTTCTCCTTCATTTCACTCATCAATTCAAGGATTTCATCTGACATGTGTTTTTCTTGAAATCCCCAAATCAACAAGTTGTATGACCTTGTGCTTGGGTTGAAACCTTTCTTTTCCATGTCTCTAAGAACCTTAATGGCTGAAGATGTCTTGCCATGCTTGCAATAACCGTGAATAAAGGTATCATATATCACTGAATCAGGAGAAATATCTTTTGCTATCATCTCAAGTAATCGTTTCTTTGCTTCATCGAACCTTCCTTCTTTGCACAATGCATTCATCAAAGTTGTGTAAGTGATCCGGTCAGGTAGACATTTTTTGCTGAGGGAAGAATCACTCACTAAACTTGAAAACGAACTACCCAATCTGCCAAGAGCCAAACTTCCTTCATTCCACATTTCATCGACAATGTCCATAGCCATATCTAATTTACTGCTTCTGCATAGTCCATCAATAATGATATTGCAGCTTGTTGTATCCAAGCTATATCCTTTCTCACCCATCCTCTCCAACAACCTTTCTACCTCTGTAGTCCTACCAGCTTTCCACAAACTCTCCAGCAAAACATTGTAGGTGAACAAATTTGGGGCACACCCCTTCTGCGCCATCTCATCAAGGATCCTGTTGGCAGCGACAATGTTTCCCTTCGAGCAATAAGCACGGAGCAAACTAGTATAAGTCACAACATCTGGTGTCATCACACCACTCCTCACAAAATCCTCCACTCTCCTAACATCAAACGACTTGCCCTCCTTACACAATCCATCGACAATGATGTTGTATGTATAGCTATTAGGCTGGACACCCTCATGAGCCATCTCGCTCAGCAACTCTTGTGCCTCTCCGATCTTACCATTCCTCACCAATCCTGACAACCAGCGGTTGTAACTCTCGACTTTCCTCAGGAACCCACCACATCTCATAATGTCCACCAGCACCCTTGCCTCATCCACCATCCCGGCATCACAGAACCCGCTGAGCATCACGTCAAACGTCACCTGGTCAGGCCTCGGCAGACCCGGCTCCAGGGCCTCCTGCATATCATTGAATATCCTGTATGCCTCCAGCACCCGGCCAGCCTTGCAGAGCGCGGAGATCCTGCCATTGAACGTGACCACATTGGGCGCGAGCCCCTGCACCCGCATCCGTTCCACCAGCCTCTCGGCCTGGTCCACCTGGCCCTCCCGGCAGAACCCCGCCACCACCGTGTTGCAGACCACCAGGTTCATCCTCGGCATTTCGTCGAGCACCCCGAGCGCGTCGGCGCTCCTGCCCGCGCGGCAGTACCCTCGCGCCAGGATCCCGAAGCTGAAGTCGTTCCTGGCGGGCATCGCGTCGAACACCCTGCGTGCGAGGTCCATGCGGCCAGCCGCGCAGAGCGCCTGCAGCAGGATGTTGCGGGTGAAGACGTCGGGGGCGGCGCCGGAGAGGAGGAGATCCTTGTATAGCGACTCAACGAGGTCGAGGCGGGACTCCCCGAGCGCGGCGAGGAGTAGGCGGTTGTAGACGGGGGTGGGCGGCGGGCGGAGCGCTGGGCCGGGGAGCGCGCGGAGGGAGCGGAAGGCGGAGAGGGAGAAGTCGAGCGGGACGCGCGGGGAGGCGGATGCGGCGGAGAGGAGCGCGAGGAGGTGCGGGGACGGGTCCGGGAGGGAGAGGATGTGGCCGAGGAGGCGCTGGAGGAGCG
>NC_057811.1:69834730-69837804 GCF_018294505.1 Triticum aestivum
GGAGCGGGTGGCCGGAGGGATCGGCGGCGAGGAGGCGGGAGAGGAACGAGGTGGAGTGCGGCGGCGGAGGGGAGGCCGGGGAGGAGAGGTCGAGGAAGAGGCGGAGCGCGGCGGCGGGGTTGGCGGCGTTGCGGCGGAGGAGCGCGAGGAGGGGGGTGGCGGCGGAGGGGGAGGTGGACATGGGAGGGTCGCGGCCGCGGCGAGGGCGGCGGCGGAAAGGGTTTAAACGTGCCCCCGCTGGCTGGCTGGCTGATCGGTGGGGTACACTGTTAGGTCAACGGTCCAGTTCTCTCTCACTGCTCTGTGGGGCCAAATCGTCCTACTGTCACTGCTCTGTGGGGCCAAATCATCCTAGATCGTGAGTTCACTAGAAAACCATGCTATGCATATTCTACAATTGCCATATGCTCACATTCTTAGCTCATGCTTACAACAAATTAATTCTGCCAAATTACAAAGGAAATTATCTCCCAGATATTTAGTGGCCACTATTTTTTTTAAAGAATGGCAACGAATCTAACGGTTTTTTGTTGGCGAAATACCCAAGGCGGAGAAATGCGGAAATGTCAAGAACGTCGATCTACCAGAGTTTTTTAACAATCACCACACTAAGGGCAACTCCAACGGCCCAACTCAAATGGAAGCACAGTGTGTCTAGTTTTTTTTTTCGTTTGGGTCGACCAAGCAGACACTAAAGTCTGATCGTGTCCGTCGGTCCATAGGTGTGTGTTGCTGCAATCGAGTGCCCCTGAAGGTTTTGGAGATTGTTGGACAGAAATAGTGAGGGACTAATGTGTTTGTTAGTGCAGACACAGAGAGACCGTTCCTGGAGTTCGGAGAAGATTGTTAGAATTTCCGGAGAAGTTTGCTATAAACTTCTAAGAGTGTTATCTGCGCAACAAAGAAGATTGCTAGCTTCGAGGAGTTTGCTACCAGGAAGATGTGTGTCGGAGACGGACTCTAAAAATGTTGTTGAAGTGAAGTAATTCCTATGGAGTGCGTGTCTGGGAGATTTTGACTGCAGTGAAGAAGAAATGAAGACACAGTTTTTCTTTTCGTAGATTCATTTTCTTCACGTGAGACATAGGACCACCACCGTACTATTAAGAGAGGTTCAAGTATTTTAAGACTTTCGTCTAGTGTGATGCTTAACCGGAACTTATCCCAAGTGAGTGGACAGAAATATCTTCGTGCACAGAGTTATTTACTTGCCATCCATAGACGAAGTTCTTCTGGGCTGCAAGAGAAATGCTCTAGTAGACGAGTCAACTTTCTTTGTTTTCTCAAGTAAAGTTGACGTGTGAGTTTAAAATCCGATCTTTGGAAACGTCTTGATTGGCCATTGACTGGGCCAAAAGCCTTTATTGGTCATTTCCCTCCCGAAATTGTTTTGGCTATAAATAGACGCCCCACACCAATCTGCTCCTCTTGAGATTCTGAGAAGATTGACTGAGCACCCCTCTCTAGAGATTTGAGTAAATCCTTCTGAGAGAAAACCCAAGAGCTAGATAACCTAGATAGTGGTTGAGCACATAGATCTAAGTTGAGAGTTCTTGTGCCTATTACTCTTGAGAGCTGCAAAGTCTCTAGACGGTTAGGTGTCTGTTTGAGTGACCAAGAGTAATTGTGGTCTCGGAAAACAAAGTCTGTTGAAGGTTTGAAGATTCCCGATAAGAATCTACCACGAGAGAAATCAACTGAAATTTGAGGAACTTCACGTTGAGGAGAACAAGACGGAGAGAAGTTTGCTCCTGTGTTCAATCACAAGTCCCTCAAACCAGATATAACTTTTTTGCAAAAGAGTGAACTGATTTAACCAAATACTTTGTCGCCATTAAGCACCAGTTGTATCTCATGTGTTGTTCTTCAGTACAATTCTATCGGCTTACATTTCATACAAATCTATATGTACTGCGACCATGTTGTGTTGTATATTTGCATTTGCTACACTTATGGTTGTATGCTCTTTGCTTTTACATCTGGTGCTACTTAGTTATCCACTGCAGTCTTGCCATGATGAATATCTCATAATAGTGTGCATGTTTTCTATCTTTGTCTGGCAGTAACTTGTCATAGAGATATACTTTGTATGCTATGTTGTGTTTTCGTTCAGCTGTACTCCCTCCATAAAGAAATACAAGAACGTTTAGATCACTACTTTTTCGTAGTCATGCATCTGCATAGTTTGTATTTTTCGCTGTGCTATGCTGAGAGATTTCAAGTTTCAAAAGAAACTTTAGTTCTCCCATTCATCCACTCTCGTTGATATTCTCCGATCCTACAGTGCGCCCACGTGCCGGGCTGCATTTTAGATTTTGACAATTTTTTCAATTGAAAATATATACATTTTTTTACTATAAAAATATATACATTACCGCCAATAGTCCGTTCGCTGCATAAATAAAATAAAAACATAACTGAAAAAAAAAAACTGATCGGCCGTCACAGTCCTTGTCCTTGCTCTGCTCTACTGGACGCCGCCATTGTCGTCGTCGACGACGAAGTTGATGAACACTGGAGCCGCCATGGATAAGGCCACGGTACCGGTCCAACCGCTAGCTGCAGCTGCTTCGGCTCCACCCACTCCGGCGTGCAGGGCACCGTGGACGTCCACGACCATGTGTGACCCCACTAGTGGTGCAAGTGGCCACGGCTCCGGCGTGGCGACATCGCCTATGGCCGATGCGGCCAGCGCTAGTGGCAGGCCAGGCCACTGGGCGAGCTTGTCGAGGTGGGAGTCCTCGATGACCTTCTTGAAGGCCTCGTCGTTCTTCTTGGCCCCCTCCTCCTCCACCACCGCCGACTGTGGTGCTGGAGCACACGTGCAACGCACTGGGGCCTCCGTGCACGACCTGTGGCCGGCATGGGAAACCTATTCGGGTTCAAATGCCTGTCGTACGACGGGTTCCTGTCCAGCCATGGCACGGGGATGGCGTTTTCCCGGTAGTGTCGGCACCGGTGGGTAAGCACGTAGACGCATTCGGACGCGGCGACACCCCGAGGAGGGCCTCGTGGTCATGCGCTCCGGGCATGTACTTCCACGGCGTGGTGGGCGACGAAAATGGCCAGAGTTG
>NC_057811.1:69838105-69881637 GCF_018294505.1 Triticum aestivum
GTAGTTGGGTGGCTAGCAAGTGGGACCGGGGCAGACACCGAATGGACGTGTGGCACGTCCATCTGTTGTCTATGTGGACACAAACCCCACCCAAATTTAAGCGGATTTGCATCCATACAGACAACACGAAAATGGGTTAGTGCCCCATGCGTTGGGCTGTCATTTCTGTCCAACCCAAACGGACAAAATGCGCCATGGGTTAGAGTTGCACTAACGTACATGCGCTCAAGATAGCCATTCGATGATTCGATCCAAATAATCGACAACAGATAAACAAAGAGAAAATTGTCATTCTATTCCGAAGCATGGTCTGAGATATATCTGACTTCTGATATAATGGCACCTCCAGCTGATGACTACACACCAGCAGCTACTTCAGACTTCACCAGAAGAAATGCTCAGCTCTCCCTTTGCTAGAGAAAAAATCAGTTAAGCAGGAGCACTTGTTTCTGACTGCACAGCGACCACCAGAGTTACCAAACAACATTATGAAAACCCCAGAAGCAAAAAAGAGACTGAAAAGAAATCAGGCAAACAAGCTTGTTATTTCACGCGCCCGTGAAAAAAAATTGTAAGTTGGCAACAGACAGACACTCACTCTCACTCAGACACCACAGGTGCTTGTTTCATCACGTTACAAAGGAGCAGCACAAACCACAACTTTACTCCACGCACACACACCCAGGAGACAATGACTGTCTAGGCTATATGTGTAAGAAACAGAACCTAACCAATCAGTAAAAAAATGAAGGGAGACAAATGTGTAAGGAACAAGATCCACATGTGTGAGAAGATCAGAAGCACGAGACGTTCTCGGTCTTCATGACCAGGTTGCACGTCGAGTAGATGGATGCTGCGGCAGCTTGCACTGCCCACTCGCTCTCGGAGATCTCCGGGTTCTTCAGTTTCCTGCGCACACACATTGGAAGTTGTTCAGCAAAGCATTCGATTCGCAAAAAAACAAAAAGTTTATGGTCCATATGCGGTGATGAACTAACCATAATTCAGCCATTGGGCCAAGCAGTGGAGCCTCACAGGTCACTTGTTTTAGGCCTTTATCACAATTCTGCAACATTCCTTGCACTTCCTTCAACCGAATTTCCTGCAACAAGTAATTGGCATGATCAGGAATGGAGCAGCTTGATGAGCATGCAGGCTTTTGGTCAAAAATTAATAATGCAGCATGCCAACTGTTGTGTGACCGATATTACCAAAACTAAATAGAGCTTGAATAAAAAAACCTCAAGATCATAATTTAATTTTGATGCTGATCAAAATAAATGAGAAAGAACCTAGACTCTGATGTGTTAGACAGCAACAAACAAGAATAATAGAATAAACAGTGATTCAACGCTGCAACTTTCGTCAAAATACTCTTGTGTGCAAACTCACCAAGTGCCTCCCCTCCTCCTGCAGCGTTCTTTCCATCTGAAGGAATAGAGACCTCCACCGTGCAACATGTTCTTCTGAAGCTGTTTTTCCAGTGGGCCCAGCTTCAGAAGAATGTGCAATGGATGGTTCGTTCTCTTGACGAGATGAGAATTCGGTTGATATCAGGTGCGGCAATTCAGTTTGAAGAGCATTCCTCACTCTCTTCCTACTGCGCTTCAAAGCTTCAAGGATGAAGAAAGAAGGCATAATTAAGTGGATGCACAGGTTACAACTTCAAATTGTATAAAGTTTTTAACTACAGAAAATATACCAGCAAGCCGCCCTCTTATGTCCTGCTGCAGAAGCTCCAACCATTGAGATGCAACACTGGCAGCTGGTCATGAAAAGGCAAGAAAACTGTCAAATGTGGATATTTCTATAAATAGTTAGTGCAGTGTAGCGCTCGCAGAATGTATGATTAGTGATCTAAGCAATCGAGCATACCCTTTACTGATAGCACAGTCATGTAATCATGTTGAGATTCATGATCTAATGTACTACATGTCCTGTCCGAAGCCATAGTGACTGTTGATGAGAGTTGCAATTTCAGATTGTCGCCATCCTCTGCAAGGAATCTTGATGCAGTAGGCAGACCATGTTGAAACATTGCATTATTACCTTCCATCATGAAGTGGCACTTCATCAAACTATCCCCATACTTCTGGTCCTGAATTCTCTCTATAACTTCTTTACCTCTTTCACCTGTTTGGCCAGCAAGACCAGGCTGGCTTGCGTTCTCAAGCTCCTCAGAGCGTACCATTGCCTTTATTATGGAGTATACTTGCTTGCTATTTCTTACATGATTTATGATTCCTGGATTCAGCCCAGATAATAGGCCACTAGGAGCAGCAACCTTTGTGAACTTAGTCTGTTCATTCTGGGTAGAAGTGCTTCTCTTGAGCTCATCATCCCTTTTCCGCTTGGGCGGTCGACCACGTGGCTTAGGTACCACTGCAGTTCCATGGGTTGAAGAAAGGAACCCATTCTGCTTCATTTCTCTCCACTTTCTATGTGACTCACTTTCTCCTGCAGCACCAGTTGTACTACCGCATTCTGATGGATCACTAACTTTCGACTGACCCAGCTTCTTGTAAGGAAAGAACGGATTTAGCTCTGCTGCATCAGAAGAACCCACTCTATTAAGATCCAACCCAAGGGGTGCATCGCGCATCCTATTTTCACCGCGTTTTGCATCAGGCTTAGGTTGAAGGTCTGTCCGGATGTTCTCTTTGCCACGTGCCAAAGGATTGGCATCATGCAAACTTCCCGCCAGCACTGCATCCGGAGCACGGCCCAAGGTCAGGCAAGCAGGTTCTAACTGCAGAAGTGCACCAGTCCGAGGCAATGAAGGGACCCCATATGCACATTTTGTGGCGCCTTCAGCAGAAAATTGTGGTATATCCTTCTTATTACATGGATGTACAGATCCCTGTGCTTTATCTGAAGATTCCAAAATCCCCACCCTCGGATCTGCATGGTAGAAGCAACAAACATGAGCAAATCAATTGTGAACATAAATGCTCTCTAAATTTACATGATAGAAGCAATGTGCATATGTTGTCACCAAAAGGTGCTAAGCTCATTCTGCCCCATTGTTCCTCAACAGAAGCAATGTAAAGAATATGATGAGCCACAACCCTACAACGACAAGTGCTAGATGTTCCATTGTAGCCACATACATAGATCCTCTGCCAAACATTAGTGCACCATCTCAAATCTCTGTTCTATCAATAATTAATTGAAGGACTTCCTATTAAGGTTTCAAGAATGACAGCAACCCGAGAATTCACAATTCTTTTTTAGCAAGTCAGATTAAATTGCTAACAGGAATGCGCTACGGGTGCCATCGCCAGCAAGTTCCACGCATCTAAGCTAAGAAGGGTTGCTATTCACAAGCGCAAAAATTAGCTGCCAATTGTTTTGTTCCTGAACAGAGTAGAACAAAAGAAGTGTGTCTAGCCATTAGATCTGTTGCGAGACACTTTACTACATACACTGTGCCATCTCGAATTTCAGTCCTACTGGTGACTTCAAGACTGCTGGCTAAGGATTCGAGAACGAGGACAACGCAGAGACAGAACCGAAGCTATGTGTGCAGCTCGCGCCGCGTTAGAGTAGACTAGAAGCACGGGAGGAGCACAGATCGAGGCCACCGAGGAGGCGAGGACCCACCTCCCAATTGGGCCGCCGGAGCCGCACCGCACGCCTCCGCAGCGCCGCCGCCCCCGCTCCCGGCCGCCCTCCTGGACAATTCCTGCAAAGAGCGCGCATCACGAGGTCAGCACCACAGTCCAAACACGAGAAGCAGAAGCCGAGAGGGACACGGCCCAAACCCACCTCGGCCGTCGGCGGCGGCGGCGCGCCCGATCCGGCGGGATCCGTCGGGGCCGAGCGCGGGCCCGCAGGGTCCATGGGAGGGCCGGGGAGCGCGGAGCGGGGGAGGAGGGATCTGGGCCCTAGGGTTTCGGGGGCGGGGGAGCGGCGGACGGGAGCGGGCGGTGGGGGGGAGGGGGGAGGGGGAGACGCGAAGCTCTGCGTGATTTTTGAAATGGATGGGAGACGTGCTTCGTCGCGTGTGGGTGGGGGTGGGTAGGGAGGGGCGAGGGTTTTATGGGTGCGGGTTTTTTTGAATTCGGGCGGAGGTGGGCGCGGTTCCGATGGCGCATGTGGCGTGGTGTGTGGGGAAGGGAACCGGCGAATGAATGAATATCCGGGCTAGCCTCGCTTTTGATTTTGAATTTTGAATCGCAGGCAGGAGGGGGGAGCGCGGCGTGCCCTGTCCGGCGGCCCGTGCCCACCGATGGGGTTTGAATTTCTCTCTCTCCGGGGGTGGGCAGCTCTCGTGGGATTTGAATTTCGGGAACTGGAGACTGGATACGGGTTCTTGGTGGTGTATATGGGTCGGGGCGGCTCGCCGCCGTGGTGATGGGCTGAGGTGCAGATAGCACTGTCTTGATTGCGTGTTTAATGCTTTCATTGCACTCCGCTAATTGCATTCTCAAAAGAAAAGAAAACTCCACCGATTGCCTTTTAAATTTAAACCCTCTCGCCTTAAAATCGTGATGAATTGCTTTTTTTTAGGGGTCGTGGTGAATTGCTAAACTTACTTCTCGCTCTCTTTGTTTTTCTTAGCACACAAACGCTTATGCATACGTACATGCATTTACCCTTGTGAACGCACGCGCGCACGCACGCCCTGCCTCTATGAGCACCTCCGAGACCGGGCCGGCACATTATCTTGAGATTGACGAAGTCGCCGCACATGCCTTCGTTGTCGACAGGAACGTCTCCTCCAAGTGAACGCATACCACCGTCCTCCTGACCAGCCAACCATACGTTGGTTGGATCTCGCTCCCTTTGTTGACCATCTTGTTAGGACTCCACACCGGTATTCTGTAAAAAAAATGTTGTTGACACGTCGGTTTTAAATCTAACAAGATCGTGCCAATGTACGCGATCTAAATCATGGAACTCGTGAAAGGAGTTCTAAATTCAGTGGAGTTATGTTGGGGAGAGTTATAATTATAATAGATGAAAAGGGTGTGCATTGCACATGGATGTTTCGCTAGTGTTTGAGATACGAGGTTTGGTGTCGCGATGATTTCTACTCTTTCGTCGATCTACACCATGACTCTTCTTCTCCCATGTTCGTGTCGTGCATAGCTGAGATAGTAGTGGAGGTCACTTCCTTGTTGTAGATAGTACATTTAGGATTAGCTCGTAGGGTATGCTTTAGGACCGTCTGGCGTCATGTCGTATTGTAGCTTCTCATTGACGGTCGTGAGCCGCGTTTGATGTCTGCTTCCCTCGATTGTCTTCCATGGTGGAAGGTAGTTGTCAAGAGGTAGACCACGCAGGAGCGCCCCTAACAAACTTGTTTGGCGGCTATATCTTGTGAGGATGGGAGCATATTCTCGTTATCTTATTTGTTGCGGGAGTGGCATGAGAGGAGCCGAGATCTTGAGCTCATCCTCCTCGGATTTGACGCCTTATCAAATATGGGTCTCCGGCTGTGGATTTGAAGAACGCACGACTGTTCCATTTGCAGCTCATCCTCAATGGCGTTTTATGATGGACCTACAATACCCGTCGACACCTTCCGGCTATGGCGGTTGATTGTAGGCATCGACCACTCCGCCGCTGACTCTTCTAGCCAAAAGGCGGCCTTTTGGAGATTTGGGATCAGCACATGTTGTTTCTAGTTATTCCCCCTTGCCACAATGCCAAAAGGAGGTAGTCAGGCTATGCCTAGGCATCCACGTGTTCCAACTCTTACAAGACTTGTGATGGTGCTACGACGATCTCTCCATCCAAAGTGATTCCGCTTGATCGAAGTTCACGACACAAAGAAGAAGGATCCATGCTGTAATTTTCACAGTGGAGAAAAGTGAAATTATAATTGAAATTATATAAGATATTGGATTGGGAATTGAAAATAAAGTGATGGTTTACCGCTTTTGATGTAAAAGTGATGGAAGGACTCATATGCCGGAGGGAGAAAGACGAAGTGGTCAAGAAATTGACCTAAATATTGCTATAGTACAACGAGGTGCTATACAAACGGTTTTTAACCCCTTTCCGCGACATCATTTGGAACCGTCGCATAGTGAGTGTGGGCGATAGGGGGGTACTTCCCACACGGCCCAGAAATCGTCGGGGATATGCCCTCCTGGCACACACGCTCGGCAAAAATGAGGTCCGATGCGACCGGCGAGCGACCAAATACGATTATACGTACAGTAGTGTTAAAAAAATATAACTATACAAGCGAAATCATTTCCGGTCGTAAGTACATCTCACACAGTCAGTCCTCGCTAAATTTTTTCATTCGTATATACATCCACACAATCGCTCCAAGGAAAATGTTTCTGTTCGCAGGTACATCAGACACAATTTTCCTCGTTAAATCGTTTATGATAGCGTTTCCATTGCACATGGTATTAATAATTTTATCGTTTGCGTTATTGAATGCATCACACACGGTGCGTAGAAAAAACTGTGTGACAAAGACTGTCCATCACACACAGTTTTTATGTGGTAAATGTTTGCGCCAGGTGGCCTAACGCAAACAGTTTTCAAGAGAATGTCGTGTGTGATTGTTCATTAATCTAACACGGTTTATTCCTATAAATTGTGTGCGTTATTGAATGCATCACACACGGTGTTTTCTCAATGGTCGTTTGCAATAGAAAAACCCAATTAGCAGGCTAATTATCCTATTATTAATAATCTATTTATTAATCTAATTGACATTTCATATTAAGCACACAATATATTTTATTTTCATAATTGAAATACATCAGAGTACAACATCATATAGCTTCAGCACTCAGCCACCCCATTACACAACTGCATCAGCACCAAGTTTCACCTGCAACATCTATAACCTTTCGAAATTAGCATCATAGACCGTACATAGACAAATGTATCTCATCTGAAGAACCGCTGAAGCAGAAGGCGAATATTGAGCCTTCATTGATGTTGAAGGTCTTTGCAACTTTAGGCGAGTGCCTGTGGATGATTGACCGTCATCCTTCGTCCTTTTCAGGAACACTTCAATATTGAACCGTGGGTGTTGTATGAATACCTTCCTCGCCTCCTGACCATACAGGTGGTTTGAGAGGTAATCATTAGTGAACTGCTTTGGAAAGACCTGAAATACGGATGTGCATAAATATCTTCTCTATATTGGAAATGGGGTAAAGAAATAAAAGAGGCAAGGTATAATAGTTAGTACCATCCTGTAGTGAATTGATGTCTTCTTCATTGTGCAGACAAAGATCTTGTTGTTTTTTGTCGCTAATTTCTTTATCCTAACAATCTTTATGAGTTTCTTCACTTGACTGATATTCATGGACAACTCATTTCCCCATATGCAAAAATGGTCGGATAGTGGGTCAAAACCTCTGACAGCAGGACCTACATGTGCAAGACCAAATTGTTAAAAACATAAATATTAGAATGGTGCCTGCAATTGCACAATAATGTGCTATTAGACAAAGGACCATGCATGTGCAAACCTCGATTGTAAACCTCAGCGATTCCCATTGTTTCCCTGCAACACATATAAGATAGTTAGTCATTAGATTAAGTGAGGATTCGCATGCTATCAGTAAAATATGTTGATAAAAAATAAGCACATTGCAGATTCATCAGGTTAGTTCAAGCCACATGGAAAACCTATTTATCCAAACCAAGCATGATTAAACTAGGAAATATAACACTTGTATATGTTTCTCATGTATTAAGTGCAGCCAAATTCGGTTTATTCCTCACATGCACAACAATACAAAATTCTACCCACGACAATTGGACATAGCATTGCAGAATTGAACCAAGCAGTTAACTAAACACCACAACAAATGAACCAAACATTAACTGAGCACCACATTGCATAATATAACATACTCCTAATAGAAGATCAGACAGTAAACCAAACCAAGCATGCTTAACAACTTGGAAATATAGCAATTATATTTGTTTCTCATGTATTTAGTACAACCAAATTCAATTTATTCTTCACATGGTATACAATAATAGAATACATCCACAACAATTGAACATCGCATTGCAGAATTGAACCAAACAGTTAACTAAACACCATAACAAATGAACCAAACGTTAACTGAGCACCACATTGCACAATATAACATACTCCTAATAGAAGATCAGACAGTTAACCAAACCAAGCATGCTTAACAACTTGGAAATATAGCAATTGTATTTGTTTCTCATGTATTTAGTACAACCAAATTCAATTTATTTCTCAACCAACTTGGAAATATAGCAATCGTTTGGACTTTTTATACATTAACTGGGTTTTCTAGGCATTTTATGTGCATAATTCAAATTCGAACTACATGCACATGCTCCAGTGCATATAAATTGGTTGAAAAATCAAATATGTGTCCTTCGCTACATGCTTAGGTCTCATGCAAGAAATGGGAATGAATTTCAAACACCCTGCCACCGTCACTCGGCGGGAAACATTGAGATACCTGGTTTTTAAATTCTAGTAAATCCAAAACTCCACTACAAGAAATATGTCAACTTGTGACCTTTACCCTAGAAGAATTGGTCATAAATCTACGACAATTTGAGAGCAATTGGTCAAAAGCTGTTCGGGGGCAACAAACCCTAAACTATAACGACCATTTTGGTCAGAAAGGTCGTAGTTTCCTTACACGAAATGGTCATGAAGCAGACAACACTGGTCCGCTGCCTTATTTCTAGCTAATCACGACCAATATAGATGGTCATAACCTTGTAAATTATGGTGGATTGCTATGACTAGGCGCCACCTCATCAGTTTTGCCTATGTGTTATGTCCATGTGTCAATTTTTGTCCTAGGTTGTGAAGCAACCTATATTTCTGTTATTCCCAAAATTCCCCAAAAAATTGGGCATTTTTACTATCCAAATCACTGCCTCATGACAATATTCAACTCCATTTGCCTGGTAAATCTTCCTCGGCAAATTTCCAAAGTTTTTGTTCAGCTCGAACTGCTGTGAAAGAAGTACTAGCTAGGCATATCCTAATGAGCTGAATTTTTGTCACATCTTCTATATTCCCAAATCATAGCTCTCCACCAAATTTCAGATCAATCCATTCATTCATTTGAGTCTAGCTTCAACATTCATATTTCTGTCTAGTGTGGTACGCTGCAAAGCAAGTGACACCTAGGCTCCTCCATTTGAGCTGCAATTTTTTCAAGATAGTGTCCTTAGTAGATGATCATCCTCGGCCAAAACTCAGGCCCATTGGCCATGTGCATTTTCCCCACCACTAATCAAACACTTGGGTGCTAATTCATGTTTGAGCTTAGTACAGTCTCCTCATGAGATTATTCTATTGCCTTCTTCTTCCTGACACCTATTGGGGGAGTGCCCAACCCACTAGACATGCCTAGGCTGCTTGGAACGCGTGGCAACACCACGGTCATGCGGTGACCATGCGGCGGGCATGCGAGTTTACGCGCTCTAGAGTTGCGGCCCTCGGCCACCATCCAAACCTCAACGTATCGCCACCAAACCATGTATTTCTGATTAAATAGATACTTATGTAATTAGAAATGATTTTTGGAAAAAATAAAGAGCAAACTATGAGGCAGCTGTAGTTCAAATTTTACCCGCTTCCTACTAAATTGGCGGAAATTCGTCTTTTTCACGAGAGGTGGATCCAATCTTTTGACACCCAACCATTTTGTCAATTGTGCATTAAATATGGCCTATTATTTTATAAAAATGATTTGGTCCAATATTGCAACAAATATATGGTAGGTCCTTCACAAAAAAACTCATTTTGGCACTCGGAAAATGGAAAATGAATTTTCCGTCCAAAGAAAATGAAAACTTCCTTAGGCAACATTGTTTGCCATTCCAATATGCACCCTTGTGCACAATATGAGATCATTTGAACAAACTATGCCATGAATGTGGCCATAAGATTGATCATCTGGCTTGAAAGCCATTGATCTTCACACATGATAGCTCGTTTCTGAGAACACATTTTTAAAATAATTATCGTATCACAAGTTTATGATTTTTCATGGTAACTTGGCCACATATAATGACACAATGCGAAGGTTTTCCAATTTTTTGATTTTTTTGAAATTTTTATGCCCATTTCAAAATGCGGCCAAAACGACGGGCATTACCGTTCCTAGCTAGTGGTTGAATCTTGGGAAACTTTTGGTGTTTCTCTGATTAAATAGATACTTTTGTACCTAGAAAAGATTTTTGGAAAAAATAAAGAGCAAACTATGAGGCAGCTGCAGTTCAAATTTTACCCGCTTCCTCCTGAATCAGCGGAAATTTATCTTTTTCACGAGAGGTGGATCCAATCTTTTGACACCCAACCATTTTGTCAATTGTGCATTAAATATGGTCTATTATTTTATAAAAATGATTTGGTCCAATATTGCCACAAATATATGGTAGGTCCTTAAAAGAAACTCATTTTGGGCACTCGGAAAATGGAAAATGATTTTTTCGTCCAGAGAAAATGAAAACTTCCTTAGGCAACATTGTTTGCCATTCCAATATGCACCCTTGTGCACAATATGAGATCATTTGAACAAACTATGCCATGAATGTGGCCATAAGATTGATCATCTGGCTTGAAAGCCATTCATCTCCACAAATGATAACTCGTTTCTGAGAACACTTTTTTAAAATAAATATCGTATCACAAGTTTATGATTTTTCCTGGTAACTTGGCCACATATAATGACACAATGCGAAGGTTTTCCAATTTTTTGATTTTTTTGAATTTTTAATGCCCGTTTCAAAATGCGGTCAAAACGGCGGGCATGACCGTTCCTAGCTAGTGGTTGAATCATGGAAAACTTTTGGTGTTTCTCTGATTAAATAGATACTTTTGTACCTAAAAATTATTTTTGGGAAAAATAAATAACAAACTATGAGGCAGCCGCAGTTCAAATTTGACCCGCTTCCAACTGAATCGGCAAAAGTTTGTCTTTTTCACGAGAGGTCGATAAAAGCTTTTGACACCCAACCATTTGGTCAATTGTGCATTAAATATGGCCTAGTATTTTAGAAAATTGATTTGGTCAAATTTTGCAATAATTATTTGGTAGGCCCTTCAAAAAAAAACTCATTTTGGGCACTCGGGAAATGGAAAATGATTTTTTCGTCCAAAGAAAATGAAAACTTCCTTAGGCAACATTGTTTGCCATTCCAATATGCACCCTTGTGCACAATATGAGATCATTTGAACAAACTATGCCATGAATGTGGCCATAAGATTGATCATCTGGCTTGAAAGCCATTGATCTCCACACATGATAGCTCGTTTCTGAGAACATTTTTTAAAATAATTATTGTATCACAAGTTTATGATTTTTCCTGGTAACTTGGCCACATATAATGACACAATGCGAAGGTTTTCCAATTTTTTGTTTTTTTGGAAATTTTTATGCCCGTTTCAAAATGCGGTCAAAACGGCGGGCATGACCGTTCCTAGCTAGTGGTTGAATCTTGAAATTTTTTTGGTGTTTCTCTGATTAAATAGATAATTTTGTACCTAAAAATGATTTTTGGGAAAAATAAATAACAAACTATGAGGCAGCCGCAGTTCAAATTTGACCCGCTTCCAACTGAATCGGCAGAAGTTTGTCTTTTTCACAAGAGGTCGATAAAAGATTTTGACACCCAACCATTTGGTCAATTGTGCATTAAATATGGCCTAGTATTTTAGGAAAATGATTTGGTACAATTTTGCAACAAATATATGATAGGTCCTTCACAAAAAAACTCATTTTGAGCACTCGAAAAATGAAAAATGAAATTTCCATGCAAAGAAAATGAAAACTTACTTAAGCAAAATTGTTTGCCATTTCAAGATGCACCCTTGTGCAATTATTTGGTAGCTTCTTCTTCACAAAAAAAATCATTTTGGACACTCAAAAAATGAAAACATTTTATTTTTATTTAACCACGACCAATTTTGGATGGTCATAACGTCCAATTTTAGATGGTCATAACGTCATATACGCGTATTGCGTTCTGATTGGGCCATAGCCATCGGGACCGGCTAGAGGCCAGTCGACTGATAATACAGATTTGGATCAGTCGACTGGCCACAAAATTGCTTGAGTCGATAACCGTACGTCTTCAGCGGCAGTGAGACGCCAGGTTGGAAGAGCTGACCGTCCCGGAGCAGTGCAGAGCTGGGCGACGATCCATCATGTGCATGCACTCTGCCTCTCCCACGGAGCTCCGTTGATTCCTGCAGAACATGCACTGCAGCAGCATTAGGTACATATCGTTCTGGACTAAGGAATACGATGCACTGTGGCATGAAAGCTGTTAATTATTGTCGGTCATGCATGGCTCCAGTCTGTGCAGTTCTAGGTTCGTTCCTTCAACTGTTTCGCCTCACATACATACTATGCTTGGGCAGCAGGACATTGGATGTACAAAGAATAGAGTACTATCAAAGCACCTATGTGTCAGTTAACTGAAAAAATAGATTGAACAATACTTTGAAAATTAGTTGTTTTCTAAGTCATCAACAGTTCATGGTAGCACGTGTATTCTCGACACGTAGCAAGTTGGGCGGCTAGCTACCTGCAAGCAAGACCACACATGCTAGCAACACTCATGCGAGCAGCTCCCATCTCGTTAGTCAAAATTATCTAAATGGCCGGGAGTACGAATCATCTTTACAGTGAGACGTGCCTTACTTCCAGCCACAAACTCCCCTTATCATATATAACAAGAAAATATGAAGTTTTCTAAGGAAAGATTAAAACAAATGATGACCAAATTTGCATGCAATTTACACAGAAATTGCGCATTTTCATAATATGCAAAATAAGCATATACTAGTGGAAGTTTTGCAAAGAAAGTTGAAGGTTTCTAAGAACAAATAAATTAGTAGTATTGGTATTACCCTTAAAAAGAAAAAAAATTAAAATAATGAAGCTTTATAAGGAAATGAATTAGAGACATTGGTATTACCCTTTAAGAAGATATACAAAAAAAATTGCACACAATTTGCATAGAAATTGCACATTTTTATAATATGCAAGAACATGCATATAATAGTGGAATTTTCGCAAAAAAGAATTTTTCAAACAAGAAATAAATTAGTGGCATTGATATCACCCTTAAAGAAGCAAGAAAACAAAATAAACTAAAATAACTCTAAATCATTAATTTTTCTAAGCAAGAATGTATTAGTGACATTGATATTAGCCTTTAAGAAGAAAGAAAATGGAACAAAAACTTTTAAAAACTTGGACACGTCTTTACATTAAATTTCAATTTTTAGAATATGTAAAGAATAATCATATGATAGATTCACACACATCATATATAGTTTGCGTGTATACATATACACTCACCCAACACCGCACAAATACCCGTACAAAAAACCAAAAAAAAGGAAAAACAAAGCAAAAAAGAATACAAACATAAGAAAAAGAGGCAATGGGTAAAGGGCTTCAGGAATTGCATACTATTTACACAGAAATTATGCATTTTTATAATATGCAAGAATAAGCATATAAATAGTGACATCTTCGCAAAAATGGAAGTTTACTAAGAAGGAATGAAGTAGTGACACTGGTTTACCCCTTAAAAAGAAAGAAAATGAAACTAATTGAAATTGAATCAAAATAATAATGAAATTTTCTATAAAAGAATGAATTAGTGACACTGGTGTAAAGAATGAATTAGTAAAGAATAATCATATAATAAATTTACACACATACTGTATAGTTTATGGGTATACATATACACTCACCCAACACCGCACAAATGCCTATACAGAAAAATAACCAAAAAAGAAAAAGGAAAAACAAAGCAAAAATGAATACGAACATAAGAAAAAGAGGCGATGGGTAAAGGGCTTCAAGAATTGCACACTATTTACACAGAAGTTATGCATTTTATAGTATGCAAGAATAAGCATATAAATAGTGAAATTTTCACAAAAATGGAAGTTTACTAAGAAGGAATGAAGTAGTGACACTGGTTTACCCCTTAAAAAGAAAGAAAATGAAACTAATTGTAATTGAATCAAAATAATAATGAAATTTTCTATAAAATAATGAATTAGTGACACTGGTGTAAATAATGAATTAGTAAAGAATAATCATATAATAAATTTGCACACATACTGTATAGTTTGTGGGTATACATATACACTCACCCAACACCCCACAAATGCCCATACAGAAAAAACAACCAAAAAAGAAAAAGGAAAAACAAAGCAAAAATGAATACAAACATAAGAAAAAGATGCGATGGGTAAAGGGCTTCAAGAATTGCACACTATTTACACAGAAGTTATGCATTTTATAGTATGCAAGAATAAGCACATAAATGGTGAATTTTTCACAAAAAAGAAATTTACTAAGAAAGAATGAATTATTGACACCTGTTTAACCCTTAAAAAGAAAGAAAATGAAACTAAAATTAAATCAAAATAATAAAGAAATTTCTATAAAAGAATGAATTAGTGGCATTAGTATTACCCTTTAAGAAGATAGAAAATAAAAAACTGAAACAAAATAATAAATCTAAAAAAATGAATTAGTTGCATTGGTATTAGGCTTTATGAACAAAGAAAATGAAAGAATTGTACACAACTTTGCACTAAAATTGCACTTTTTGTAATATGCAAGGAATACACATATAATAGTGCAATTTTCAGAATCTAGTATAATTTAGACACATATGCCTTTTGTACATGTGTGCATACTTACACACAAAATAATAATAATAATAAAATGACATTTTCTAAGAAAAATAAATTAATTTTCTTGGTATTACCAATAAAGAAGAAAATAAAATTAGAAAAACTTAAAACAAAAACTTCCACACAATTAGCACAAAAAATAATACATACAAATAAACATATAATAGTGACATTTCCGCACTCTAGTTTAATTTGTACACATATTTGTATAGTACTCGCGCGTACGTATTTGCACACACTCAACATCCAAAAATACACATAAAGAAAAAAAGACTAAAATAATGAAGCAGACATAAAACACAAAGAAAAAAAACATGCACACACACAGAGACTAAAATTGACATGCATTTCGTCCATCCATGTGCATGAAGAGTCGTGAGCTGGAGACATGCATGCATCCACTTAGCAAGAAAAGACAATAAATCGACTGAACAAAGAAACGGGTCAGTCAAATCCATATTGAGCTTCCACACGGATCACAAAACACCTTGAATCAAGGGCTACAAATTTGACTGACACAAAAATGAAAAATCAGTCGCCTGACATATAGCTAAAGTGATAGCCATCTCACGCGGATCGTGCATCAAACACCGTTGGATGCTTCTGGATCCAACGGTAGCCCTTGCCCCCTCACTTCTCACCCACACCACAGCCCAAACACTAGCTCACATCACACCCCTTCCCTCATCGCACCCCTCCTCCCCCCATCTCCTCGCCGCCACCGCCACCTCCCGATCCAATCTCTCCCCGCCGCCTCCCGATCCAACCTCCCACCCACTGCCGACCTCGCCGTCCTCCTCACCCACTGCCGCCGACCTCGTCCCTCCCTCCCCTCACCATCTCTCCCTCGTCTCTCCCTCTCCCCCGCACCACTCCTCGCCTACTACCTCAGCCGGATGGGCCAGACGCTGCGCCTCGTCCGCCCGCCCGTGCTCTGGGTCGTCGTCGAGGCCGGCAAGCCCACCCCGGAGGCCGCCCACACGCTGCGCCGCACCACCGTCATGCACTGCTACGTTGGCTGCTGCGACAGCCTCAACGCCTCCCCCACAGTCGACTTCCGCCCACACCAGCTCAACGACGGCTTCGAGGTCATCGAGAACCACCTCCTCGATGGCGTTGTCTACTTCATCGACGAGGAGGGCGTCTACTCCCTGCCGCTCTTCGACCGCCTCCGCCAGATCAGGTATCTCCCCATCCACTCCGCCGTCCCACTTCATCTCCGCCGTGATCCGGTGCCGCCGACCACCCCTGCGTCTCTGTCGCCCCGCCATCTAAGCAACGGCGCCCGCTCGTCCTCTGCTTCGGGCGACGGGACATGTGCCGCCCCTCGTTGACCTCCAGCGAGTGCCAAGTACCACGACCGCACACACCTGGGCCGCCTCCCCTTCGCCTGCTGTACGAGGCCCAGCAGCCCTCTGTTGGATTCGGTTTTCAAACTGAACATTTTGGTGTGGTGCCCTGTATCAAGATTTCGATCTGAAACTTCTGAAACTAAAGGATCGAACAGGAGCCTGTAGTTGACAGACTAGTATTCCCTTGTCAAATGCTTACTCCATTTTACTAGATTCAGTTATACCCTGCAATTTTTTTTACAAAGGTTATACCCTGCAGTTTAGCTCTGTGTTATGAGGTATTGACCATCTGTGTGTTGATATTGATGTATCTGATAGTTCACTTGCAGCAAATCTTGCATCAATTAGGGATTCTTCAACTGAACTTCTCTTTCATTGTACCACCAAATACTGAAGTTTTGCCATTCATTCCCTCTTCTTTCAGTAGTTACATGGCTTGAGGTCTCTGTATTCTTTTGAATAGGATGTATTGTTCTATGCAGAAGATCTGATTTGCACAAACATAGTTATCTGCATGTGCTGCCTGACTTGGTATTTGTTATATCTTGTTGGTTGAATGTATGGTTGTGCCAGTACAGTGGTAGTAAATTCAGGTTGGTGTGTTGCTGTGAGGTTAAACCCTTCGGAAACATTCTTTGAGAATTTTGTAATGCCTCCTTTGGGGTGTTGATACACTATTGCGCAAGTTCTATTGTATGTGAGTTCCCTTTGTTGCTGCAAAGCGTTGATACAATATGTCATTTGCAGGGAGCTCGCTCTGCATCCGAGTCTCAGTCATCCTGCACAGCAAGGAGCTGGACCAAGGGAGCAAGCAGCGCTGCTGGTTCCTTGAGACATGTGCATGTGTGGAGTAATTTTGCTTAGAGTATTTAACAAGATTGAACTGTACATGTGTGGAGTAATTTTGCTTGGAGTATTTAACAAGATTCAATAAGATTTAACTTACTTTTCCAGTTAATTAAATGGACATCTTGGATTAGTTAGAAAATCATGAATTATTTGCAGAAATCCATAGAAGTATTGTACTCCAGTGTGCATTACTTACATAAACTTGCTTGCAAGCTTATTTTCTGACTTGTATATTCTGAAACTGAAAAAGCTTAGTTAACTTTTGTTAAGTTTCAGTAATATTCAGTGGAGTATTTACTGTAAATTTTGCACATCACAGTAATTTAACTTGCTGTTAACTGCTGTAGCATTAGGAGTAGTTTTACTACAATACTGCTTGAACAGGGTGAATGGAGGGTGAGGAAGTTTTACTGCAGAGTAGGATTGCACAGGGAGTAGTTAGCAGTAGTAGATGTTGATGATCATAGTCCGGAGTAGTTTTGCCTTTGGTGATCATCCAAAAATGTGATGTACTATTGTACTTTGAGTGAAAATGGAATGGTGCAATCCTGCACAACATACTTTGAGTGAATGCTGAGTACTGTATGCACTTGTGTAGTAGATGTTGAGTACTGTATGCACTTGTGTAGTAGATATTTTATTAACTAGATATATACGTGTTGACTGTTCGTCTGTTCTTCTAGTTTTCTGATGTGCATGTTTATTTGGATCCACTGAACCTTTGCACGGCTAATCTCTCAAGTTTGTATATACATAGACAGGTTTTCTGAAAGTGTGACTCCGTAGTATTGAGAAGTAATTAAGTTTTCCTTTAGTTTTCCGATGTGAAAGTTTCTTGGAAGTAGAGTTTTTCTTAACTAATCAAGAACTCGACTCTTTTCCCCCGAGATCGTCGTCGCCCAGTCCGGGGTTGGCGCGCGCGACCACGCCTTCTTCCGCACCACCATCGGCCACATCCTCTGCTACACCCCGGAGACGGTCTGCATCGACCTCAACTGTTTCGATCGAATCGAAGCCAAGGCTTTCTCGTCCACCTTAAGGTATGCGAATTTCAGACCCCGCTCCTGCCTTTTGCTTTTGATGATCTGTTCTAGACAATGATGTACCATAGTCAGTTGTCGCGAAATCCCTCTCGATTATGCCTGGATTGTCGGGTAGTTCTACCGAGTCGAGATGCGATTGATCTTGATTCTGTTAGTCTAGTCTATCTAGGTGCGTAGTTGATTCTGCTCTGAGAGTCAATTTGTTGCTTGCAATACTACTGTCGATTTAACTAGATTTTATTAGCTTTTAGTCAAACTTGATCATGAGTTTGTTAGCATGTAGTCAAACTTGAATATGAATCTGTATAGCTCTTTATTGTTCTCAACAAAAAATCTAGACTGTATAGCTCTTTATTGTTTTCTTCACTTATTTGTACAACCAAGGATGCTTACTTAACTGTATAGCTCTTTATTGTTCTTTTCCAGGTATTCTATTTGTGCTCCATCCCAAAATCTATTGTGCACTGCCAAGTCCATGAGGTGAAGCGCTCACTGCTCGACCATTTCTTTACTGAACTGGGAGCAAGAGAGGCAAGATATTTGAAACAAGCTGAAGTCCTTTTGATTCTTGATTTCTAGCATATACATGCAACCTGATTGGTGATGTTACTGTAGATATGATGTAGGTTCAGTGCTTACTATTTTTTGATGTGATGCATGTTACATTCGTTTCTGTCTATGCCGCCTTTAGTGTTTTGCCAGCTAACTAGTCTATTGGGCGTTTTGAAATATGAAGATGCATGTAAGCACTGATGCTGGCAATCTGGCACATCATATCGGTCTTATCCCAGTTTTAGATAAAACTAGCATACACTACAGTTTATCCCAGTTCATATCAATTTGGCACATCATATCAATCTGTCACTATCATACACTACAATTTTAGATAAAAGGGGGGCATATCATTTGCTCTATATAACAGTGCTGATTTTGCGCTGATATGAACTTACACCAATATTACGTTGTAGTGTTTTCTGCATGTTGTCGTATCAGTAGTTCGATGCTGCCTTCACATTTGAGTATATTACTTGTTTTTGTTTTTATCCTTGATTATTATTAATTGCTGTATTATAGACTTAAAATTGTGGTGGTTCCTCTTTTACAGATTATTTTCGTAAGTGTGAAGCCGTGAAGTCATGAAGAGTAGCATATTGTAGCATATATGTGTTGTAAAGATTGTAATAGATTTATTTAGTGGTATATTTGATGAATTTTATGTGTCTATTTGAAATATTGATTATGTATGTGATTTGAAAACTTGTGAAATGGAAACCTGACCAGTGGGGTCACTTATGAAAATAATCTGTCAAATTTTTACATTTCTGACACGTGGGACCAATTTAGGAGATGATCATGACAAGTGGGACCCATCTAACTAGTGGGATCAGCTTGAATATATAATGGTTGAAAATAGAAAATCAATAGACTATAAAAGGCCACGGCCCAACATTAAAAAAGGCAACAATGTTGGGTTAGGCCCATGTAGCTAGAGAAAATTAACAGAAAAAATATATTAAATGGACTGAATTAATGGGGTTGGCCCATGTAAAACACCGAAATGGACCGGGCTGAATCTTATCAACAACCTTTTCAATTGGTCGCAATTTTGCCATGTCAGATTGCCACGTCGGATCCAGCGTGGCCTGGGCAGACAGCTAGCGACCAAAATAGAAGGTCATAGAATCCATGACCTTTTGTTTTGGTCGTGGCCTTCCACGACCTTCTCACAAAGAAGGTCGTCAATTTCAGTTTACGACTATCAGCTTTTGACCATCAGTTTTTGTTCAAAAAAGGTCGCAAATGAAAAACAATGACCTTTCCTTTCAGTGACCAATAGTGATGGTCGCAAGTTGACATATTTCTTGTAGTGCTCGTCTGAAATTCATGAAACTTGGCATGCTATCATGGAGCGGCATCAACATGCCGTGGTAAATTTTTTGTCCCATTTGGGGCAGGTTTGGGTATAAGCTTCTCACAAACCAGAGCTTCTCACAACAAGCGTGATGGTTTCGGTAGGGAACATGCCACCTTTGGGGACGGAACAATATCCGTTGCCTCTTATCGCTTTCAAATTTTTTCTAGTGTCAACATAGAACAACAGGAGTGTTGTGTTTAATTTTGGAATTTTTCGGGGTTCGTTTGGACATTTTTACATTAACTGGGTTTTCTAGGCATTTTATGTGCATAATTCAAATTTGAACTACATGCACATGCTCCAGTGCATATAAATTGGTTGAAAAATCAAATCTGTGTCCTTCGGTGCATGCTTAGGTCCCATGCAAGAAATGGAAATGAATTTCAAACACCCTGCCACCGTCACTTGGCCGGAAACGTTGAGATACTTTGTTTTTAAATTCTACTAAATCCAAAACTCATACGAAATTCATGAAACTTGGCATGCTATCATGGAGCGGCATCAACATGCCGTGGTAAATTTTTTGTCCCATTTGGGGCAGGTTTGGGTATAAGCTTCTCACAACAAGCGTGATCGTTTTAGTTAGAACACCCGTATGCAAACCGACAGCTTTCGCAGGAAGCCAAGAGAAAATGTGCTGAGCAGGATTTCTGCAGCTCTTGACCGCAAACGTTTTAGGTAGAACACCCGTATGCAAGGTGAGAGCTATGGTCTTCCCCCTTAAGTCGAGGGAAAATTTGCATCGCAGGATTTGTGCATCCTTCAACGCAAATGGTTGTTTTGGATGACCCGTGTGCAACCACGTACAAACAATTTGATAAGATTTGCATCTGTCATATTGAGTATGTTGCCATTTGTCAAACTGGAAAGATTGACATTTGTTGATCTAGTAACATTGCCATTTGACAATCCTTGTAACACTCTGATGTGTCAAAATATGCAGCTAAAAATTACTAGCACTATCTAATTTTTGCAACTAAAATTCAGTAATTAAGCATAGATTTCATTCATAGATTAAGCAGTCGTTCTTAATTTATACAAACAGTTCAACTCGTCAGCTGAATCGACAAAACTTTTCCCCAATTGTTGCCAACCACATATTGAAATAGCTAGTTCAATTATATATACTAGCTAATTTTAAGTACGCTGTACAGTTTCACCACATATATAGTCAGATGAACAGAACAAAATAGCCCCTAAATACTACTACTACGGAGGGGCTTTGTGCTACTTTCGGCAGCCTCTCCTCTGCCGAGCGTGCTCAGTAAGAGGTAGAGGAGGAGGAGGAGCCTACCGACGAGCTGGACAACTGCAATACGGTGCCTGCCGCTGCTGCACGTTCAGCGACGCTTGCCAGCTCGAATGCCCACTGCCGCTCCAGACGACCCGTCTCGAAGCGGCCGGACTGCTCGTAGATCTCCTGATTCCTCGCCTCTGCTCCTCCTCCTCCCGCAGGAACTCGATGTAGCGTGCAAGGTCGCTAATGCACGTGCAGGCCTCCACCTCCGCCTCCCTCCTTCGGGCGGCGGTGGCGGAGCGGGTGATGATCTCGGCGGTCGACGGTGGGCTAGCGGCCATGGCGGTCGACGATGGGGTGGCGGCCACGACGGCCACCTCCCGCCTTTGGGCCGCGGTGGCGGAGCGGGTGATGGCCGGCAGTGGGGTGGTGGCCACAACAGCCACCTCCCGCCTTCGGGCCACGGCGGCGGAGCGGGCGACGACCTTGGCGCCCTACATGATTTTCTATCAACCCTGCACCGCCATCAAGTCGCAAGCATTGGCTGACTTCCTCGTCGACTGGGCCGAGACCCAGTACTTACCACCGGCTCCCGACTCTACCCATTGGCGGATGCACTTTGACGGGTCCAAGATGCGCACCGGCTTGGGAGCCGGCATCGTCCTCACCTCTCCCAAAGGCGACAAGCTCAAGTACACGCTGCAGATCCACTTCGCCGCCTCCAACAACATGGCCGAGTACGAGGCGCTCGTACATGGGCTCCGGCTAGCCAAAGAACTCGGCATACGCCGGATCCTGTGCTACGGCGACTCAGACTTGGTGGTCCAGCAATCATCTGGCGACTGGGACGCGAAGGACGCGAACATGGCGAGCTACCGTTTCCTCGTCCAGCAGATGAGCGGATACTTCGAAGGGTGCGAGTTCCTTCACGTGCCAAGGGCCGACAACGACCAAGCAGATGCCCTAGCACGGATCGGCTCCACCCGACAAGCCATACCGACTGGCGTCTCCCTCCAGCGCCTCCTCAAGCCGTCCATCAAGCCGTCTCCAGAGTCGGATTCCATCTTCGTACCGCCTGCGCCAGAAACAGCCGGATCCGGCTCAAGAAATCCCGCAGGCGGCACGGGGACTTCGACGACTGCCCCGGGGACTGACGTAGTCGCACCCGGCCCAGGGACTTCAGAACCCGGCCCGGGGACTGCAACAGTCGGCCCGGGGATTGCAACGACACAAGAAGCGGTGGTCGACTCCAATGCAACACCCAACCCACCCACCCGAGTCATGGTGGCCACATTAACAGCAGAAGAAGTCACAGCTCCCTCATGGGCCCAGCCCATCCTCAAGTTCCTAGTCAGCAGAGAGCTACCGGCTGATGAGATCGCAACAAGACTAGTGCAACGACGAGCCGCAGCATACACAATAATCAACAGGGAGCTCGTGAAGCGCAGCGTCACTGGAGTCTTCCAGCGTTGCGTCGAGCCAGAAAAAGGAGTGGCAATCCTCAAAGACATCCACCAAGGCGAATGCGGCCATCACACCGCCTCAAGATCCCTCGTGGCCAAGGCTTTCCGCCATGGGTTCTTCTGGCCGACTGCCTTGGAGGATGCTAAAGAAATAGTCAAGAGCTGCAGAGGATGTCAAGTCTTCAGTTCCAAACAACACCTGCCGGCTTCTGCCCTCAAGACCATTCCCCTCACCTGGCCTTTTGTCGTCTGGGGACTGGACATGGTGGGCCCTTTCAAGACAGCCCGCGGTGGCTTGACACATCTACTCGTTGCGGTGGACAAGTTCACAAAGTGGATTGAAGCCAAGCCAATTAAGAAGCTGAACGGGCCGACTGCCGTGACATTCATCACCGACATCACTACTCGGTACGGCGTGCCGCACAACATCATCACCGACAACGGCACGAACTTCGCCAAAGGCGCACTGGCACGTTTCTGCGCGATGCAGGGCATCCGACTGGACTTAGCGTCCGTTTCCCACCCGCAGTCAAACGGCCAGGTCGAGCGAGCAAATGGACTTATCCTCTCCGGCATCAAGCCCCGACTGGTTGTACCACTGGAGCGATCGGCCGGCTGCTGGCTCGAAGAGCTGCCGGCTGTCCTCTGGAGTCTGCGCACTACACCCAACAAGTCAACCGGCTTCACTCCATTCTTCCTTGTGTACGGTGCCGAGGCTGTCATCCCAACAGACATCGAGTTCGACTCGCCTCGGATCACCATGTACACGGAGGAGGAAGCCAAAGAAGCAAGAGAAGACGGCGTCGACCTACTGGAAGAAGGCCGGCTGTTAGCCCTCAGCCGGTCCACCATCTACCAACAAGGCCTGCGCCGCTACTACAACCGCAAGGTCAAGCCAAGATCCTTCCAAGAGGGCGACTTTGTGCTCCGGCTGATCCAGCGAACAGCCGGCCAGCACAAGCTCTCGGCCCCTTGGGTAGGCCCTTTCGTCGTCAGCAAGGCACTCGGCAACGACTCCTACTACTTGATCGACGCGCAAAAACCAAGAGCACGCAAGAGAGACGACTCCGGCAAGGAGTCGGCGCGACCATGGAACGCAAACCTCCTAAGACGATTTTACAGCTGAAAAGCAGTATGTATCACGCTACCCCTTTTGTATTAAGTACAAACCAACAGGCCCCCCGACCAGTACTCGGGGACTGCCTTTTTGTTTATCTATGAATAACGAGTATCATATCCATGAATGTATTATTACATTTTGAATTCTTGTCCGGCACCGGGTCCGACTAGTCGGCCCGGGGACTGGCCGCCTTGAGCTATATTCAAAGTTCTTCCCGAAGTCAGCAAAGTAGTGCGCCGGCTCCCAAGTCCTCTCTTGTTGAAAGTCGCAGCTCAAAGAACTGACTGTCCGACTAGCAAGAGAGAAGACAGAAAGGACGCCCACACGAAAAACGGCTAAGGAACAACTAACCTATATAGCAAAGAGACGGCCTCCAAACATGCCTGCCGGCTTCCTAAAAAACTTAGCTTAAGTCCGGCAAAGCTAAAAGTACTTCCTCCTCCCCAATCGGCCAGGCACTCCCCGGCTACAGATTACAGAGCAACTGTTTGACTAGGGAGGCGGCAACCAAGGGAGGGCGGCAAAGGAAAAAGCAGAAGGACAAAAAGCGAAAGTACAAGGAAAGACCGATTGCATAACTTATATACATAAAGCCGCCCACAGGCTGGCAACAGACTTGAGTTTGAATACACCCAGTGGGTGGAATTGTGCAGACTTAACCAAACATTGTTCAAAAGTAACAAGACAGGAAAACAAAAGAAAGAAGACTAAGGCGCGACAGGAAGGCCGAGCTGGTCGGTGAAGGCGGCCTCGCCGGTTGAAGGAGTGGCCGCCTAGCTGGTCCCGGCTTGACCACCTCCCGCGGCAGGAGACGCACTCGCACGCGACGTAGTGCTGGAGGCGCGGTCAGGCTGGCCGGCTACTCCGCCAGCCGGCTCGGCGTCTTCACCCTCCTCCTCCTCCTCTTCGCCCTCGTCGCTGGAGTCGATCTCCTCCGCCGAGTCCTCGCCGTACGCCGGGTCCAGCCCGGACCAATCTTCCGGCTGGGCGACTCCATTGTCGTCCACCTCGGGGGCGAAGACGTTGGTGTCGGTGTAGTCGGCGATCGCTGAAGCCCGCCGAATGATGGCCGGCCGCGCCGGCTCCAGCTCCGTGTCGGCTTGCTGCCGCCAGGTAGCCAGCTGGTCCAGGTTCAGGCCGGGATACCAGGCCTTGACGAACTCCAGCGCCCGCCTGGCGCCGGAGCGAGCTGCGGACGCCTTCCAAGCCTCGAAGCGGCCGACTGCCACCTCCAGCCAGTCGGCGGTCTGACTGGGGGTGCGAGGGACCACTTGGCCGGGCCAGAGGGCGGCCAAGACCTGCGATCCCGCGCGCTGAAGCCGGCGGAGCAGCCTGTGAGCCGGCTGGATGCGAGCCTGGATCGCCAGGAGCTGTTCTTCCAGTGAGCGGCCGGCGGTTGGCGAGATCTCGAAGCCGGCTTGCCTCTTCGCCTGGCGACGGGCTTCGATGGCCTGGTTGGCGGCAGTTGAGTAGCCAGGGAAGTACTCTGCGTGAAGGAGAGAAGAAAAGAAAAACACCGAAATCAGAAAAATAAGCCAAAGTGGCAGATGGCAAGAAAGGACGAAGGGGTAGACGACTTACCGTCAACTAGATCCTCAATCTGGCCATAGCCGGAGACCAGAGTCTGCCTGGCCTCTGCCCAGCCGGCCGCCTCCATCTCGAACTCGGCCTGGAGGGTAGCTTCGCGATCCTGCGCAGCCTTCAGCGCCGCCTTGTGGCCTTCCTCCTGGTCGGCCAGCTTCTTGACCAGGCGGTCGTGCTCCTGCACCAAGGCGGCGAGCTCCGCGTCCTTGGCACGAAGAGCAGTCTGGGACTCCCCCAGCTGTGCCCTCAGACCGGCGTTGGCCGCTGCAGAGATAGAAGAAGAAGAAGAACAATGAGAAATCATCAAGGAAGATCCGAGCCGACTGCTCAGCAGTCGGCCCGAATCTCGGGGACTACACCCAGTGGGTGCGCTGACGCGCCCCCACATGAGATAAAGATCAAGTCACATACCTCGGCTCTCAGTAAGATCGGCGGTCTTCTGGGTTAGCTCCCGAGCCTGGGAGTTGAAGGCGGCCGCTCGGAGGTTGTGGTAGTCCTGCAAGACGGACAGAAGACCGAAGTGAGAACAAAAGCAGCAAAGACAAAATCTCCAAGAAGTTCCAAGCCGCCTGCTCAGCAGCCGACTCGGAACTCGGGGACTACACCCAGTGGGTGCGCTGACGCGCCCCCCACGAGAGAAATCAAGATCAAGAAGATAAATCAAGATCAAGAAAGAACAAGATAGGAATGCTAACCCGGATGGCTGCCCGCGTTGCGAGGAATTCGTCGGTGAACTGCCTCAGCGCCGCGGCTTGGCTTTGGAGCCGGGTCCGGACGTCTTGTGCAGCGACGTTCACCACGGCTGTTCCTCCGCCCGGCGTCCACCCCGAGGTAGCGCTGGCCGCCTCCGCGTCTCGGGCCGACGAGCTGGAGCCCACGGCCGGCTGTGGCTCCGACGCGGCCTTCCCTGCACACCGACTTGGCGGAACCCGGACCGCCACCTCAGCTCCCGCGGCCGGCTCGCCCTCCGCCGACTGTGCGGGCGCAGGCTCAGGCTGGCTGCCTTGGGCCGCCCTAGTCGGAGGAGTCGGCCCCGGCGCCTCCCCCAAGATGATGATGTCGTCGCCGCTTCCTCCCAGCCCCGGCTGGGAACCACTGGCTCCCCCTGGCGAGGGATCCACGTCCCCTGGCGCCATGGTGCGCAGGGGGGGTGACCATCAAAGCGTCCCCTGCCGCCGCCTCGGCCTCGGCCTCTGCCTGGGCCTTGGCTGCGGCCTCGGCGAGCGCCTTCGCCGCCTCCTCCTCCCGAGCTGCCTGGGCGGCGGCTGCCCTCCGTGCCTCCGCCTCCCGCGCTTCCTGCTCCTCCCGCACCTCCCGCGCGTTCCTTTCCGTCGCCTCCAGGAGGGCGGCGCGGGGATCTACGCGGCGGGTGGTGCTCCCAGAGCCCCCTGGCGACTCGACGACGGAGCCGGCAGCCGCCCGCTCAAGTGACAGCGGAGCTCTGACCGTTGAAAAAGAAGACGAAGGTTCAAGAACCACCCAAGAAAAGAAAGAAGGAGAGTACATAGAAAGAGAGAACTTACGCCGACACAGTCTGCGGCTGCTTCACCACTTTGCGGAAGCGAGCCGCCTTCGCGGCCGCCTCTTCCCGCCTGGTGGTTGCCGCCCCACCCCTGGGCTTCTTCGTCCGGCTGCCGAACATGCCCTGGGCGGCGCGATGTTTCTGGCCTCTACCCCGAGCAGGCTGCGCGCCGGAGGAGCCCGCGCCGCGTCCGGATGCCGGCTGGCGGTGCGGGACGGCTTCGGCTTCGTCCTCGTCCGGCCAGTCGCCGAAGATAGCGGTGAACCCGGAGCCGCCTGCTTCGCCGCCGGCTTGGCCACCGGCCGGCTCGACGGCATCCTCCATATGGACCGCCCCCAGGTCGGGGTCTTCCTGGTCGTGTTCGGTCCGGTCGGGGACGAAGCGGCGCTCCACGTCTGTCCCGCCGGCCGGCCGAAGCAGAGGACTCTGTCAAAAGAGCAAGCCGACTGAGTTAGAGTCGGCCCAGAGGAACTCGGCGACAAAGCTGAGAGAGAGAGAGAGAAAAAGAGACGAGGGGAGCATACCGTAGGCTGAGGATTGGCACGGCTATATGGCTCCTTGCCGAATTGCCAGTCTTCGGAAAGTTGGCAGTTGGCGAGGTAATTCACCATGTCGGCGGCGTCGGGCTGCGGCATCTCCTTGGTGCACATTCGGCTCGGATCGAGCTGGCCGCTCATCTGACAGATCAGATGAGGCCGGCTCCGGAGCGGAAGGACCCGACGCGTGATGAACGCGGCCAGGAGGTCGGGCCCCGTCAGGCCCTTCGACTGGACCATCACCCGCAGGCGGGCGATGGCGGCGTTTCCTCCCTGCGACAGCGTCACCGCCCGGAAGGACCACTGGGGCAGCCTCCCCGCCGGTGGGCCGGCTACGTAAGTCGGCAGGTTGATGTAGTCGCCCCGTGGAGCGATGTTCCGCATGTAGAAGTACGACTTCTGCCACTTCTTCACCGATTGGATCAGCGTGATGACGGGGAAGGGGTTGTCGGCGCCCGATCTCCGCGACGCGATGAAGGCGCCAGTATGAGCCGTCACGCCTTTACTGTGCGTGCCCAGCTTCGACTGGAAGAACTCCCCCCAGAGCTCAAGGGTGGGGAGGACGCCGAGATAGCCCTCGCACAGGGTGACGAAGGCCGACAGCAGCACCACCGCGTTGGGGGTGAGGTGGTGCGGCTGGAGCTGATAGAATTCCAGCCAGGAGCGGAAGAAGGCGCTCACTGGCAGGCCGAAGCCGCGCAGGAAGTGCGAGCGGAAGACCACCCGCTCGCCCTCCCGCGGCGCCGGCCTGATATCCTTCTCCGGCGCGAGGCGGACCTCCACTTTGTCCGCGCTGGGCAGACGCCGGGTGTCGCAGAGGAAGTCGATGTGGTCGTTATGGACGATGGAGCCGTCCCAATCCCCGCCAAGCTGCTCTACGTGGGGAGGCAAACCGGAAGCTACCACGGCGGCGGAGGAGCGTGCGGAGGAAGAGCGCGGCGGCGAGGCGCTGTCGCGAGAACGAGCAAGGCAAGAAGACGGTGGAAGTAGGAGGAGCGTGCGAGGGCCTGCCGCCCTCCACCTCCCCCTACTTATAGCCTCACGCGGCCGAAGAGGCCGGACGTGGGGGGGGGGAGACGTGGGATTAACTGCGCCCACTCCCCCCATGTCTCGCGTTTATTACGCATAAGTGCGAGCCGAAACTATCGCACGGAACGTGCGGGCGGTTTCGGGATACAAAGGATCCGCGCCCGGGCCGGGGCGCGGACGTGGCGGGCCCCCTCCCTGCGGCGACGTCCCGTCACGCGTGTGGGCTGGCAGGCTTTCCGGCCACGTGGCACGCCAACGGCCCGAGGCCGGCCCGCGGCCCGGTGCACGTGCCTACGGGTTCCCGCCCCCCGACTCCAGAAGAATTCGACTAAGGCGGCGCGCCTGACCAAGGCCGGCTCCCAACTGCCGGCTTGTCACGATAGGAAGCTGATCGAGCTTCTTGAACCCCACTCCACCTCGAAGCCCAACCAGCTTCGGGGACTACTGTCGGAGTAAATGGCCACGGGTAGCCTAACCGACTATCCCTGGCTCTTCGGAAAATTTATCAGGCCTTTGGGCCTTCAAGAACTCCGAGCATTTGGGCCGCCTTCCCCGGCTGGCTACCACTAAAGCCGACTCCCGGAAGGCGACCCAGCCTCACCGACTCCAAGAAGCCGGCCAAGAAGGACGCCGACTCCTAGGAGCCGGCCAAGACCACAACCACTCCTACATAACGGCGACGTGACGGGGTGTGGCCACAGTGCGGCCCACGACCCCCGAAGCCCGAGGCGGGCATGGCTACAGGAGGCCGTATGGGAGGGACGTCTCCCGTGCGGCTCGGCACTGTAGCCACGCTAGCCTCGACGTCATCCACGACCCACTCCTGTACGGCCTGAGGACTGCGGGCCCCTTCAGCCAGAGAGAGGCGCGAAGGGGGCCCGGCTTTTCCTAGTCGGCCAAGAGTATAGCCGGCCTCCAGAAGCCGGCTACTCCCTTCCTCGAAGCAGGAGCCCCATTAAGGAGACAAGACGAGGTGAGGCTACAGTGATAGCCCCCGAGGCGGATCACTGTAGCCACGCTTACCTCGACAAAGCCCTCATCATCAGAGGCGCGGCTACAGTAAGCAGCCGCCGACAAGACCCTAGGCGGTGGGGCCGGCCTGTCGACCAAGTAGCCGGCAGCCGGCGGGACCCACCAGCCGGCGGGACCCAGCAGTCGGCGGAGAAGCCGGTGAGCGTAGACACTGACGGCTGGGACCAGTTCCCAGCCGGATTACCATTGTACCCCCGGGAGGTAGGCCTATATAAACCCCTCGGAGCACCCATGCAAAGGGTTGGCTTCTAGGTTAACACCCACGCATAGCTCACACACCATAGATAGAGAGAAGCAAGAGCTAGCCTTGTTCTTCTTCTCCCTTGATCTCAACAGCTCTAGGAGCGATTGTAGCTACCCTTTATCGATCTAGTGATCATGCGGAGACCCCGCAGAGCAGGACTAGGGGTGTTACCTCCTCGGAGAGCCCCGAACCTGGGTAAGATTCGCCGGCGTGCATGTCTTCGCCTCATCCCGTTTCCGGGCACCGGCGACGTTTTATTGGCTCCCACAATGATAAGCCATCCCTTGGCATATGTCGCACCAACCACCCGACACTTCGCACACATTTCTGATTACAGACCTGTTTGCCGCGTATCACACACATCTTCTTATATGGCTGTTCTCTTGTCTCAACACAAACAGTTCATCCGAGTGAACCGCATGCCGTATATCGCACACACCTTGATCTGGCTGACCGTTTCTTTTGTGTTGCCTAATCACAAACAGTTCATCCGAGTGAACCATATGCTGTATATCGCACACACCTTCATCTGGCTGTCCGTTTCTTTTGTTCCTCCTCATCGCAAATAGTTCATTAAACTGAACCGTATGCCCTTCATCGCACACGCAACTAAAATCTGAACCGTGTTTGATGCATCCTCCATCGCAAACGTTTTGCACCCTTTTTGATGGTTTTTTACACCACCGTTTGCGATTATTGCATCGCACACAGTTTCGTCGAAGGGTCTGTGATCATAGTGTCACGTTAGCAGCATCCTGCAGTAGTGTATGGTTACACCCCAAATGTCAAGAGAGCCGAACTACTTGTCCCAAAGCGATGGCTTTTGCATTTGTCCGTAAGCCTAAAAATGAATCACATGTGTCAGTCGAATTGTTGGAATTTGGATTGGTTAAGGGCTTGTTCATGGGGACTTAGATAGATTGGAAGAACTAGGATTTCATTATCATATGGAGTTATAGATACTTTTATTGAGATTGGTACATCATATTATGGTCAGCATGTTGGCAACATGCATGATGTTATTCGTTCATTTGCTTGATTTGTGGCCAGAGAATAAGCAGCAAGTGCACAAAGCTAATGTAATTCATGATAAGTAGAGTATGTCGACCCCACAAGGAGCAATTGCGCAAGCAACTACTAATACCGCAGCTACATTGTCACTAAGCCGGCTATGTTCACACCTAGAGCATTATTCGAAAATAGTCTATTTTCTCAGTCTAGCAAAAACGATAATAAGGGATATTTTAACTAAACAACTAAGTGAAGGTAAAAACATAAATAGCGAATAAAATAAAGAGGCGGTGCTTGAGTAATAAGGGAGTTCTCGAGGTGTTCAGAATCATCACTACCGATACGGTCTACACAACATATGTTGGGACACACATAAAAAACAAAATAAAAACCCGTCATGCGCACTAGCTCAGGACCACTATGAAGATGCATACACTACTGCAGGTTGGTCCAAACGCGACAGTCCAATTAGAGACCCTTCGACGAAACTGTGTGCGATGCATTAATCACAAACGACGATGTAATAAAACCGTCAAAAAAGATGCAAAATGTTTGCGATGGCGGTGACATCAAACACGGTTCAATTTAGAGTTGCGTGTGTGATGCGTGGCAAACGGTTAATGTCGGAGTAAATAACCACGGGTAGCCTAGCCGGCTCCCCTTGGCTCTTCAAAAATTGTTAGGCAGAACAAGCCCTCAAGCGTCCAAGACACATGCCCGCCTTCCTATGGCCGGCTGGCCCACCGGCCGGCTTCCGGAAGGCGGCAAGGCTATGCTGGCCCTCGCGAAAAGGGCCAACTCCTAGTAGCCGGCTATGAGAAGGCCGGCTCCTGGCAGGCGGCCAGGGCCGCCAGGCGTCCCCCCCTCAAAGTCTGCACCCCCATAACGGCGATGAGATAGGGCGTGGCTACAGTAGAGCCTGCCACCCCCGAAACCTGGAGCACGCATGGCCACAGTGCGCCGTCTGGCGCAACACTGTTGCCATATTGACCATGACGCCACCCACGACAGGCTGTCAGTACGGCCCGTAGGTGGCGGGCCCCGCCAGCCAGAGAGACACCCGAAGGCGGCCAAGCCTCCCCCAGTCGGCCTGGGACGTAGCCGGCCCCCGTCAGCCGGTTACCTCCCTCCCTCAAAGTATGTGCACCATTAAGGAGAGAAGACGAGGTAAGGCTATAGTGAGAGCCCTCCAGGCGGCGGCACTGTAGCCATGCTTACCCCGGCAAAGCCCTCGTCATCAGGGGCGAGGCTACAGTGACCAGCCGCCGACAAGACCCCCAGGCGGTGGGGCCGGCCTGTCGGCCAAGAGGCCGGCAGCCGGCGGGACCCACCAGTCGGCGGGCCCCAGCGGCCGGCGGAGAGACCGGCGGATACAGACACTGACGGCCTGGACCCGCATCCAGCCGGATTACCATTGTACCCCTGGGGAGTAGGCCTATATAAAACCCCTAGGGCACCCATGCAAAGGGTTGATCTCTTAGAGTTTTAGACACCACACAGAGAAGAGGAGAGCTAGCCTTGCCCTTCTTCTTCCTCTAGCCAAACAGCTCAAGGAGCCACTTGTAGCCACTTGTGTTGATCTAGTGATCATGCGGAGACCCCGCAGAGCAGGACTAGGGGTGTTATCTCCACGGAGAGCCCTGAACCTGGGTAAGATTCGCCGGCGTGCATGTCTTCGCCTTATCCCGTTTCCAGGCACCGGCGATGTCTTACTGGCTCCCACAATGATAAGCCACCCGTTGGCATATGTCGTACCTACCACCCGACATTTGGCGCCCACCATGGGGCCAGGTGCACCGTCGTCCGGAGACCTATTCTGGACGGGAACCCTTTTCCTTCCCAGCGAGCGTAGCCAGCCCGGCACGCCCGATGGCGCTTGCCCCGACGTGCTGCAAGGCGTTGACGACGCCTGCGCGGCGAGCTGCCTCGCCGATCTTCTTGGTGAGGCTCGCATCTCTGACGAGCCTGCGTCTGACGCGGGCACAGACTGCCCCGAGAGCCAACTCGTCAGCCTCCTCGACCAGCTTCACGTCTCCAGCGAGCCTGCTGTGGATTTGGAGTCGGTCGGCTCCACCGACCAGATGCTTGTCGACTCCGACACGACATCGCTTGACGCCTTCCTCACCAATGTGGTGATCATCGACGACCCTCTTCCTCGAGCCGATAGTGGCGGCAGCGCTGTCACTGAGGTGCTGGTCATCAGCCACGGCGCCGCCTCAGGCGAGAACGCCCACGATGCCCTACAAGCGGCGCTATACGACCTGTCCGCCCCCATCCCGGCCGATGCCGATGCCGAGACACTGGAGGCACGCCGCCTCGCCCTCGGCACGGAGGGCCAGAAGATAGCATCCATGAGATGCCTCACTGAGGCTCACCAGCGCGAAGTCGACCGCGCCGCCTCCTGGCGGGCCGAGCCGAGCCGGCATCGTCAAGAAGCGCGGCACGACCATCGCCAGCATGCTGGGAGCAGACCGCCCAGTCTACGCCACGCCACTTGAGAACCCGCGTGCCGCTCAGGCGGCCGTAGACGAGCTGAACGGGATGGAGGCCGACGAGCTCCCCTAGATGACTAGACGCATCCAGCAGCTGATCGACGCGGCCGCAGAGCGGCATGAAGCCAGCGCCCATGCTGAAAGTCCTCCCCCATGCCGAGAGCACGGCGCGACATCCCGGACGCCGACTGCAGGCGGCGCCTGCGCGAGAAAAGACAAGGAGCCGGCTGCTAGCCGCAGTCGGACTCGGCTCACCATCGAGCGCGACGCAGAAGGCCGCCCCCGAGCTGTGGAACAACGAGGCAATCCGCCTCCTCCCCCGCCTCGTGGGGAGAGATATCCCACGCCGCCGCCTGTTACGCATCCGACTCTCGGCGGCCGACTAGGCCACTGTGAAGGAGTCGGCGAGAATGATGCCCGCCACCGGATCGACCGCCTAGCGCGATCCCTGGCGCTAGAAGAAGAAGATGATGTCGGCCCGCCTTTCTTTGGCCCCCGCATCCGCGACGAGCCCTTCCCCAAAGGGTTCTCACTCCCAAGAGACACGCCAAAATACAACGGCTCCGTGAAGCCGAAAGACTGGTTGATCGATTACTCCACCGCAGTCCGCATAGCAAACGGCAACAGGCGCGTTGCCGTGAAGTACGTCCCGCTCATGCTTCAAGGCACGACACACACCTGGTTGAACAGCCTCAAGCCCTATAGCGTCAACAGCTGGCTAGACTTCACGGAAGTCTTCATCCGCAATTTCATCAGCACATACAAGCGGCCTCCCAAGCCCCGCCAGCTCTCCTTGTGCGTCCAAGGGCCCAGCGAATCAACTCGCGACTACCTCACGCGTTGGGCCGAGCTCTGCAACTCCTGCGAAGGGGTGCACGAGGTTCAAGCCATAGAGTACTTCACCGCCGGGTGCCGAGAGGGCACCCTCCTCAAGCACCGGCTCCTCTGTGATGAGCCGATTACCCTCGACGAGCTACTGATCATAGCAGACAAGTACGCCAACTCTTCAATGAAGACTGAGCTTCGAGTGGATGCCTCTGGAAAGGTGCTCGCCCCGGCTCCCAAGACGCCGGCTGGTGACTCCAATCGACGCCCGTACCCAAGCGACAACAAGCGCAAGGCCCCTATGCCGCCTTCCACCAGTCGGCAAGTAGCCACAGTCGAAGACGAACAACCTGAAGGGCAGCCCATGCCCAAGAAGCAGAAGGGCGGCAGGCCGGCTTTCTCCTACGAGCAAACCCTTGATGCCCCCTGCAAGTTCCACAGCGGCGCGAAGCCGTCCAACCACACGACTCGGAAGTGTCATTGGCTCACGCGAATCTCCAAAGGCGAAGGGCTGGTGCCGCCTCCACCTGCTGGCCAGCCACCTCCAGCCCCTCAGCAGCCAGCTGCTCGACCATCAGTCGGAGTCATTCAAGACGAGTTCCCGGACGAGCATGCCGCCTACGTCGTCTTTACAAGCCAAGCCGAAGACAGGCGCAGTCGGCGCCGACAACACCAAGAAGTCAACGCGGTCGCCTCTAACAACCCATAGTTTATGCATTGGTCTGAGAAGCCTATCAGCTGGAGCCGGGCCGATCACCCAGAGGTGATGCCGTCTCCCGGCTCTTATGCATTGGTGTTGGACACCACCCTCGCGACAGAAAGGCGAGCTGCCCGTTTCTCCCGTGTACTGATTGACGGTGGGAGCATCATCAACATACTGTACCGTGACACCATGGAGAAGCTGAACATCAAGACGAAGCAACTCATGCCAAGCCGGACTGTGTTCCATGGCATCGTACCCGGCCTGTCCTGCTCACCAATCGGCAAGATCAAGATAGATGTTCTCTTCGGAGACAAGGATCACTTCCGCCGAGAAGCAGTCTGGTTTGAAGTGGTGGATCTAGAGAGCCCTTACCACGCGTTGCTTGGCCGACCTGCCCTGGCCAAGTTCATGGCCGTGCCCCACTACGCCTATCTCAAGATGAAGATGCCAAGTTCAAAGGGGATCATCACCATAGCCGGAGACTACAAGAAATCCTCTGAGTGTGCTGCAGCCAGCAGCCGGCTGGCCGAGTCCCTCGTGATTGCCGAAGAAAAAAAGATGCTGGACCGAGTCATGGGCATGGCCGGCAAGCAGCCCGCCCTGTCCCCTGACCCCAAGGAATATGATGCTTAAGGCTCCTTCCAGCCGGCCAAGGAAACAAAGAAGATACCTCTGGACCCAGAGAACCCAGAGAGGTTTGCCGTCATTGGAGCAAACCTGGACAGCAAATAGGAAGGCGAGCTTGTCGATTTCCTCCGTGAGAATCAGGACATCTTTGCATGGTCCCCAAAGGACATGCCGGGCATTCTGAAGGATTTCGCCGAGCACAAGCTACACGTCCGAGCAGACGCAAAACCAGTCAAACAACCTCTCCGCCGACTGTCGGAGGAAAAGAGAAGGATTGTAGGAGAAGAGATAGCCCGGCTTCTGGCAGCCGGTTTCATTTTGGAGGTGTTTTTTCCAGAATGGCTTGCCAACCCGATCCTTGTATTGAAGAAAAACAATAAATGGCGCATGTGTATAGATTATACCAGCCTCAACAAAGCCTGCCCCAAAGATCCGTTTGCCTTGCCTCGAATCGATCAAGTGATAGACTCCACAGCCGGATGCGAGCTGTTGAGTTTCTTGGATGCTTACTCAGGCTACCATCAGATCAAGTTGGATCCAGCCGACCGCCTGAAGACCGCCTTCATCACACCATTCAGAGCTTTCTGCTACCTGACTATGACATTTGGCTTGAGAAATGCCGGTGCCACTTTTCAGCGTTGCATGCAGAAATGCCTCCTCAAGCAACTCGGCAGAAATGCCCACGTCTATGTAGACGATATTGTGGTGAAGACGGAGAAGCACGGCACCCTGCTGGAAGACCTCAGAGAAACATTTGACAACTTGCGCCGGTTTCAGATCAAGCTCAACCCTGAGAAATGCGTGTTCGGAGTACCAGCCGGCCAGCTTCTAGGCTTCTTGGTCTCCGAACGCGGCATCGAGTGCAACCCAGTGAAGATCAAGGCCATAGAGAGAATGGAGATTCCTACCAAGCTGCGAGACGTCCAAAATTTTACCGGGTGCCTGGCCTCCCTGAACCGCTTCATCAGCCGGCTAGGAGAGAAGGCTCTCCCCCTGTACTGACTCATGAAAAAGTCCACCCACTTCGAGTGGAATGACCAAGCAGACCAAGCTTTTCACGAGTTGAAGAAGATGCTGACCACGCCACCTGTCTTGGCGGCGCCAACTGAGAAAGAGCCCATGCTCCTTTACATTGCCGCGACTAGCTGAGTGGTCAGCACATTTATTGTGGTCCAACGCCCAGAAGAAGGCCGGGCTCAGTTAGTCCAGAGGCCGGTGTATTATTTGAGCGAAGTACTGTCCACCTCGAAGCAAAACTACCCGCACTACCAAAAGATGTGCTATGGAGTATACTTTGCCGCCAAGAAGCTGAAGCCCTACTTTCAAGAGCATCCCATCACGGTCGTATGTACTGCCCCGCTTGCCGAGATCATAGGCAGCTGGGATGCATCTGGCTGGGTGGCCAAGTGGGCCATTGCGCTGGCTCCTTACACGATCTTCTACCAGCCTCGCACCGCCATCAAGTCCCAAGCATTGGCCGACTTCCTTGTCGACTGGGCCGAGACCCAGTACCTACCGCCGGCTCCCGACTCCACTCATTGGCGGATGCACATCGATGGATCCAAGATGCGCACCAGCTTGGGAGCCGGCATCGTTCTCACCTCTCCCAAGGGCGACAAACTCAGATACACATTGCAAATTCATTTTGCCGCCTCCAACAATGTGGCCGAGTACGAGGCGCTCATACATGGGCTCCGGCTAGCCAAAGAGCTCGGCATCCGCCGGATCCTGTGCTATGGCGACTCGGATTTGGTAGTCCAACAATCATCTGGCGACTGGGACGCCAAGGACGCAAACATGGCGAGCTACCGATTCCTCGTTCAGCAAATTAGCGGATACTTTGAAGGATGCGAGTTCCTCCACGTGCCACGGGCCGACAACGAGCAAGCAGATGCCCTGGCACGAATCGGCTCCACCCGACAAGCTATACCAACCGGCGTCTCTCTCCAACGCCTCCTCAAACCGTCTGTCAAGCCGTCTCCAGAATCAGACTCCATCTTCGTACCGCCTGACCCTGATGCAGTCGGATCCGACTTGGGGAACCCAACAGGTGGCTCGAGGACTTCGACAGGCAGCTCGGGGACTGCCGTAGTCGCACCCGGCTCGGGGACTTCAGAACCCAGCCCGTGGACTGCAGCAGTCGGCTCGGGGACTGCAACAACACAACAGGCGGTGGCCGACTCCAACTCTTCACCACCCAACCCACCCACCCTGGTCGCAGTAGCCGTATTGGCAATAGAAGAAGTCACAGCTCCATCATGGGCCCAACCCATCCTCAACTTCCTGGTAAACAGAGAGCTGTCGACTGACGAGATCTCAGCAAGACAAGTTCAACACCAAGCCGGAGCATACACAATAGTAAACAGAGAACTCGTTAGGCGCAGCGTCACTGGAGTCTTCTAGCGCTGTGTCGAGCCAGAGAAGGGCATAGCAATCCTCAAGGACATCCACCAAGGCGAATGCGGCCACCACGCGGCCTCAAGATCACTTGTCGCCAAAGCTTTCCGCCATGGGTTCTTCTGGCCGACTGCTTTGGAAGACGCCAAGGAATTAGTCAAATACTGCAAAGGGTGCCAAGTTTCAGCTCCAAGCAACACATGTCGGCTTCTGCACTCAAGACCATCCCCCTCACCTGGCCCTTTGCCGTCTGGGGACTGGACATGGTGGGCCCATTCAAGATGGCGCGCGGCGGCATGACACATCTGCTTGTCGCCATGGACAAATTCACCAAGTGGATTGAAGCGAAGCCAATCAAGAAGCTGAACGGGCCGACTGCCGTGACATTCATCGCAGATATCACCACCCGGTATGGCGTACCACACAGCATCATCACCGACAATGGCATGAATTTTGCCAAAGGAGCACTGGCACGTTTCTGTGCGACACAGGGCATCCGGCTGGACTTAGCGTCCGTTGCCCACCCGCAGTCAAATGGCCAAGTCGAGCGAGCAAACGGCCTCATCCTCTCCGGCATCAAGCCCCGACTGGTCGTACCACTGGAGCGTTCGGCCGGCTGCTGGCTCGACGAGCTGCCGGCCGTCCTCTGGAGTCTGCGTACTACCCCGAACAAGTCAACCGGCTTCACCCCTTTCTTCCTTGTATATGGTGCCGAGGCTGTCATCCCAACTGACATTGAGTTCGACTCACCTCGGGTCACCATGTACACAGAGGCGGAGGCCAAGGAAGCACGAGAAGACGGCGTTGACCTACTGGAAGAGGGCCGACTGTTAGCACCCAGCCGGTCCGCCATCTACCAGCAGGGTTTGCGCCGTTACCACAACCAGAAGGTGAAGCCAAGATCCTTCCAAGAAGGTGATCTTGTGCTCCGGCTGATCCAGCGAACAGCCGGCCAACACAAGCTGTCGGCCCCTTGGGAAGGCCCCTTCGTCATCAGCAAGGCCCTAGGCAACGACTCCTACTACCTGATCGACGCACAGAAGCTGAAGGCACGCAAGAGAGATGATTCCGGCAAGGAGTCGGAACGACCATGGAACGCCAATCTCCTTCGAAGATTTTACAGTTAAATGCAGTATGTACCATGCTACCTTTTGTATTAAGTACAAGACAACGGGCCCCCCGAGGAGCACTCGGGGACTACCCTCTTTTATCTATGTATGACGAGTGTCATACCTATGAATGTATTACTACATTTGTTTTCCTGTCCGGCACCAGGTTCGATCAGTCGGCCCGGGGACTTGCCGCCTTGAGTTATATTAAAGTTCTACCTGCAGTCAGACAAGTAGTGTGCCGGTACCCAAGCCCTCTCTTGTTGAAAGTTGCAGCTCGAAGAATCGACTGTCCGACTGGCAAGAGTCAAAGGCAGGAAAGGATGCCCACACGAAAAACGGCTAAGGACTAACGAACTTATATAACACAAGCCGGCCTCCCACCCCGCCAACCGGCTGTCAGAACAGCCGGCTGGCCGGCTTCCCATTCACCTTGCTACAATCTAAGAAAGCTAGAGTACTTGCCCTCCCAAACGGCCAAGCCCTTCCCCAGCCACAGACTGCAGAGCAGCTGTCCGGCTGGGAAGGCGGCAACCAAGGGAGGGCGGCAAAGGAAACAGCCAAAAGGATGAAAAGCAAATACAATCGGAAGCCAAGCACATGCATGATTATATTTACACAAAAGGCCTTCAAAAGGCCGGCATTCAACATAGTTTGAATACACCCCCAGTGGGTGGAAGTGCGCAAACTTAACAAATATTGTTTAAAGAGTAATAAACAGGAAAGCAAAGGTGGCGGATCAGGCCAAAGGTGCAACAGGCGAGCCAGGCAGGTCAGTGGAGACGGCAGTGCTGGCTAGAGGAGTGGCCGGCTGGCGAGTCTCGGCTTGATCATCACCGGCTGCAGGCGGCGCGCTCGCACGCGCCTCGTTGCTGGAGGCACGATCAAGCTGAGGCTGGCCGGTTGCTCCACCGTCTGGCACGGCGTCTTCACCATCCTCTCCCTCCTCCTCTTCGCCCTCATCACTGGAGTCGATCTCCTCCGCCGAGTCTTCACCATCCGCTGGGTTCAGCCCAAACCACTCCTCCGGCTGAGCAACGCCGTCATCATTCACCTCAGGGGCAAAGGCACTGGTGTTGGTGTAGTCGGCGATCGCCGAGGCGCGCTGGATGATAGCCGGCCGCACCGCCTCCAGCTCCTCGTTGGCCTCCTGCCGCCAGGTGGTCAGCTGGGCCAAATCTAGCCCAGGATACCAAGCTCGGACGAACTCCAGCGCCCGCCTGGCGCCTGACCGAGCTGCAGAAGCCTTCTAGGCCTCGAAGCGGCCAACCGCTACCTCCAGCCAGTCGGCAGTCTGACTGGGGGTACGGGGAACCACCTCGCCGGGCCAGAGGGCGGCCAGCACTTGCGCCCCAACGCGCTGAAGACGGTGGAGCATGCGGTGATCCGGCTGGAGGCGGGCTTGGATCACCAGAAGCTGCTCCTCAAGCGACCGGCGAGCATCCGACGCGATCTCAGCTCCAGCCCGCCTTTGCGCGTCGCGGTGGGCCTCGATGACTTGGCTGGCAGCAACGGAGTAACCAGGGAAGTACTCTGCACAAGTAAGAAAGGAAGAGAAAAAACACAAAGTCAGAAAATGGACCAAATGGCAGGCGGCAAGCAAAGGGACGAAGAAGAAGGCGGCCTACCGTCAACCAAATCTTCGATCTGGCCGTAGCCGTCGCTCAGCGCTTGCCTTGCCTCAGCCCAGCTCACCGCCTCGGTCTCGTATTCGGCTTGGAGGGCGGCCTCGCTGTCCTGCGCCGCCTTCAGGGCCGCCTTATGGCTCTCCTCCTGGTCGGCCAGCTTCTTGACCAAGCGATCACGCTCCTGAGCCAAGGCGTTGTACTCGGCTTCCTTGGCGCGAAGGGCGGTCTGGGCCCCACCCAACTACTCCCTCAGGTCGGCATTGGCCTCTGCAGATGTGGTAAAGAAGAAAAAAGCAATAAGAAAGTAGTCGCCAGGAAAGATCCGGCCCGACTGCTCAGCAGTCGGCCTGAATCTCGGGGACTACACCCAGTGGGTGCGCTGACGCGCCCCCACGTGAGATAAAAGATGAAGCACTTACTCCGGCTCTCAGTCAGATCAATGGTCTTCTGGTTCAGCTCCCGGGCCTGGGAGTTGAAGGTAGCCGCGCGGAGGTTGTGATAGTCCTGCAAATAGGACAGAGGAGCGAATAAGAACAAGATAGCAATCGAAGTCTACTAAGAAGTTCCAAGCCGCCTGCTCAGCAGCCGACTCGGAACTCGGGGACTACACCCAGTGGGTGCGCTGACGCGCCCCCATGGAAGAAATCAAGAAAAATAAACAAAAAAGCGGGAAGACTCACCCGAATGGCCGTCCGCGTCGCGAGGAACTCTTGAGTATACTGCTTCAGCACGGTGGCCTGGGATTGAAGCCGGTTCCGGACTTATTGCGCCGCCACGTTCAGCACGGCCGTCCACCACCCGGCGTCCACCCCGGCGAGCTGGCGCTGGCCGTCTCCAGATCCTGGGCCGACAAGCTAGAGCCCGCGGCCTTCTGCGGGTCCGGCGCCGAAGTCGCCTTCCCTGCGCGCTGGCGCGATGACGACCGGACCACAAGGTCTGCCCTCGTAGCCGGCTCGCCTCCAGCCGGTTGCACGGGCGGCGCGCTAGGCCGGCTGCCTTGGTCCTCCCCAGTCGGCGATGGCGGTGCCGCCTCCCTCTCCATGATGACGACGTCGCCCTCCTCCCTCTCCATCACCAGCTGGTCGCCACCGGCTTCCTCCGGCGGGGGCTCCGGGATCTCGGGCGCCACAGCGCGAAGGGGGACGACAAGCTGCGGAGGCCGGTTACGTAGGGCCTCCGCCGCCCTCTCTGCGGCTGCAGCCTCCGCTGCCCTCTCTGCGGCTGCAGCCTCCGCCTGAGCCTTGGCCGCTGCGTCGGCTTGTGCCTCCGCCGACTCCTCCGTCGTCTCCTGCGCCGCCTTGGCAGCGGCCGCCCTCAGCTCCTCCGCCTCCCGCTCCTCCCGCGCCTCCCGCGCATTTCGCTCTGTCGCCGCTTGAAGCTCGGCTTGGGGGTCCACGCGGCGGGCGCTTGCAGATTCTCCCGCCACTCCAACCACGGAGGCGGCAGCGGTCCGCTCAAGAGAAAGCGGAGCCCTGTTTTTTAAGTCAAGACAAGGACTCAGAAGAATATCAACAAAAAAGAAGAAGGAATACGTGAGAGAATTAACACTTACGCCGGAACCATCTGCGGCTGCTTCACCACCTTGCGGAAGCGGGCGGCCTTGGCGGCCGCCTCGTCCCGCTTAGTCGCCGCCGCCGTACTCTTGGGCTTCTTCGGCCGACTGCCGAAAAGGATCGGCGCGGCCCGGCGTTTCTGCGCGCCGCCTCGAGCAGCCGGCGCAGCGGATGAACCCGCGCCCTGATGATCGGACGCCGGCTGACGGCGCGGGACGACTTCAGCCTCGTCGTCATCCGGCCAGTCCTCAAAGCTGGCTCCGAACCCGGAGCCGCCTGGCTCACCGCCTCCCCCCATGGCGTCGTCGTCCAGAGCGGCCGCCCCCAAGTCGAGGTCGTCCAAGTCGTCCGTTGCCCGGTCGGGGAGGTACTGGCGTTCCACCCCCGCGGCTCTGGCTGCCGGTCGAAGGAGGGGGCTCTGTCAAAAACAAGCCGACTGGTTAGAGTCGGCCACGAAGAACTCGGCAACCGAGAAAATGAAGAGGAAAAGAGAAGAAAACTTACCGAAGGCGGGGGATTGGCGCGGGAGTACGACTCCTTGCCAAACTGCCACTCGTCGGTGAGCTTGCAGTTAGCAAGGTAGTTGACCATATGAGCTACCTCCGCGTGAGGCATCTCCTTGGTGCATAGCCGACTCGGATCGAGGTGGCCGCTCATTTGACAAATCATATGAGGGCGGCCTTGGAGCGGGAGCACCCGGCACGCCATGAAGGCGGCCAGCAGGTCGGGCCCGGTCAGTCCCTCCGACTGGACCAGTACCCGGAGTCGGGCGGCGACGGCGGCTCCAGCAGGCGACTGTGTTTTGGCCCGATAGGACCATTGGGGCCGCCTCCCAGCCGGCGGGCCGGCTACATAAGCCGGCAAGTTGACGTAGTCGCCTTGCGAAGCGACGTTCTTCACATAGAAATAGGACTGCTGCCAGAGCTTCATCGACTAGATCAGTGTGATGGGAGGAAAGGGATTGTCGGCCGCTGGCCTCCGCATCGCGATGAAGGCGCCGCTCTGAGCCGGCACACCCCTCATGGCGGTGCCGAGCTTGGACTGGAAGAACTCCCCCCAGAGCTCGAGGGTGGGAAGGACGCCGAGGAAGCCCTCGCACAAAGTGACAAAGGCAGACAGCAGCACCACCGTGTTTGGGGTAAGGTGGTGCGGCTGGAGCTGGTAAAACTCGAGGAAGGAGCGGAAGAAGCCGCTCGCAGGCAGGCCGAGGCCGCGCAGGCAGTGCGAGCGGAAGATCACCCACTCGTCCTCCTCTGGCGCTGGCGAGATCTCCTTCTCCGGCGCAAGACGAACCCGCACATAATCCCGGCCGGGCAACTGCCGCGTCTTGCGGAGGAAGTTGATGTGATCGTCGTGGACGTTGGAGCCGTCCCAGTCTCCGCCATGCGACATGAGGGCGAGAGGCCGATGGAGAAAGCACGGCGGCGGCAAAAGCGTAGCCCCGCGGCGGAGAAGCTGCGGGGTAGTGCGATGACTGGAGGAGCGGCGCGGCGGCGAGTAGCTACAGCGACGGAGAGGAGGAAGAAGAAGAAAGTGGCGGAGCGAGGGCGAGCGTGCGAGCATCTGCCGCTCCTCCTACTCCCCCTATTTATAGCCTCGTAC
>NC_057811.1:69881953-69913994 GCF_018294505.1 Triticum aestivum
GGGATTAACTGCGCCCACTCCCCCACGTCTCGCGATTATTGCGCCCTAACGGCGTGCGAAAACTGCCGTTGGAAGACGAATGGCCCGTTCGGGCCACAGAAGATCCACCCATGGGCCGCGACGCGGAAGTGGCGGGCCCCGGCCTGCGGCGACGTCCCATCGCGCGCGTGGGCTGGCAGGCCCTTCCAGCCAAAGGATGCCACATGGCGCGCAGGCGGCGAGCGGCCAGCCCGAGCCTGGCATGTGCGCCAGCTGGTTCCCGCCTTCAAGCTTCAAAGCCTCACCTAGACGTCTCACCTGATCAAAGCCGGCTCCTAGCTGCTGGCTCTTCAAGATAGGAAGCTGGTCGAGCTTCTCGTCCTCCTTTCAGCCGCGAAGCCCAACCAGCTTCGGGGACTACTGTCGGAGTAAATAACCACGGGTAGCCTAGCCGGCTCCCCTTGGCTCTTCAAAAATTGTTAGGCAGAACAAGCCCTCAAGCGTCCAAGACACATGCCCGCCTTCCTATGCCCGGCTGGCCCACCGGCCGGCTTCCGGAAGGCGGCAAGGCTATGCTGGCCCTCGTGAAAAGGGCCGACTCCCAGTAGCCGGCTATGAGAAGGCCGGCTCCTGGCAGGCGGCCAGGCGTCCCCCCTCAAAGTCTGCACCCCCATAACGGCGATGAGACAGGGCGTGGCTACAGTAGAGCCTGCCACCCCCGAATCCTGAAGCACGCATGGCCACAGTGCGCCGTCCGGCGCAGCACTGTTGCCATATTGACCATGACGCCACCCACGACAGGCTGTCAGTACGGCCCGTAGGTGGCGGGCCCCGCCAGCCAGAGAGACACCGGAAGGCGGCCAAGCCTCCCCCAGTCGGCCTGGGACGTAGCCGGCCCCCGTCAGCCGGCTACCTCCCTTCCTCGAAGTATGTGCACCATTAAGGAGACAAGACGAGGTAAGGCTACAGTGAGAGCCATCCAGGTGGCGCACTGTAGCCATGCTTACCCCGGCAAAGCCCTCGTCATCAGGGGTGAGGCTACAGTGACCAGCCGCCGACAAGACCCCCAGGCGGTGGGGCCGGCCTGTCGGCCAAGAGGCCGGCAGCCGGTGGGACCCACCAGTCGGCGGGCCCTAGCGGCCGGCGGAGAAGCCAGCGGATACAGACACCGACGGCCTGGACCTGCATCCAGCCGGATTACCATTGTACCCCTGGGGGGTAGGCCTATATAAACCCCCCAGGGCACCCATGCAAATGGTTGATCTCTTAGAGTTTTAGACACCACATAGAGAGAAGAGGAGAGCTAGCCTTGCCCTTCTTCTTCCTCTAGTCAAACAGCTCAAGGAGCCACTTGTAGCCACTTGTGTTGATCTAGTGATCATGCGGAGACCCCGCAGAGCAGGACTAGGGGTGTTATCTCCACGGAGAGCCCCGAACCTGGGTAAGATTCGCTGGCGTGCATGTCTTCGCCTTATCCCGTTTCCAGGCACTGACGATGTCTTACTGGCTCCCACAATGATAAGCAACCCGTTGGCATATGTCGCACCTACCACCTGATAGTTAATCCAGAAGAACTATTTGCGATGAGGAAGAACAACAGAAACGAGCAGCCAGATGAGGGTGTGCGCGTTATATGGCATACAGTTCACTAGGATGAACTGTGTGTGATTAGGCAACACAATAAAAACAGTCAGCCAGATCAAGGTGTGTGCGATGGAGGGCATACAGTTCACTCGGATGAACTGTTTGCGATGAGCCAACACAACAGAAACAGTTCAAATGAACAAGATGTGTGCGATACGCGGCAAACAAATCCGTAATCAAAAATGCGTGAGAAGACCAAAAATAACACAGACGATTGCTGCTAATAAGCCGTGTGATTTGCTCTGTCTACAGAATACTATATATATAACTGAAATAAACATCCAATTACATTAGTGACTATACAGATCATTCGCACACACCTCAATAAACAATTGCATGCATTCTAAACTAGGAGAAACGATCGTCTAGTCATCTACTTCTTGTGACACTCCCGCCACTGCTCTGTGGCTCGATCCCTCGCCTGGGGCAGGAAGAAGACACTTCCTCATGTCAACGATCCGCCTGTACATCTCGTAGCTTGTGTACGCGTACTTGATGGGTTCTTCATCCAGTCCATCATGCCAGACACTGTGCCAGGTGTTCTTGTCCTTCTTGCTCTCACCCTTCATCTTCATGTAGTAGGGGTCGATAATGGCCGAGGCAAGGTTAACTAGGGAGTTATGTTTGTTGTTGCCGCTGCCCCAGACCTTGTAGTGGTCTTGGATGTTAAGATACTAGCATTTCAAGCCCGAAACCTTGAGCGCTTTTAGATCGTTGGTGGTGTCCACCGTAGCAAAACTATAGTCAGAGCTGTTGATAAACCTGGAGAAACACTCGCAAGGCCTTGTGGCTAGGTGGTAGTGGTAGATGAGGACGTCATGTCGCACACACAACTAGGCGACGACAACCTTCTGATCGTGCCCGGCACGACCGATGGTGTACTCGAGGTTGAAGCCGACCACTTAGTACTTGTCCTCAGCAAGCAACTACTCCATAGTTTGGATGGATCTCTCCACCGAGACAGGCTCGTTCATGTACATCACCGAGAGGGCCTTCCCCCTCACGTGGGTGTCCACTATGCGATGCGTGGTGAACTGCCCCCGTTGTCGTCGTCGGCCGCTGGGAGCGCCATTGGAACCGCTGGATGTCCTCTCTGTATGTGTCGTCGTGGGTGTGCTTATTGTGTCATGTGGCGCGAGAGATGAAGGTAAATGTCCGCATGAATAAATGGGGCCGGGCAGCCTGGTTTCTCGGCGCATCCGCATGGCAGTTTTTGCAGCGGGTTGATACATCTCCAACGTATCTATAATTTTTATTGTTCCATGCTATATTATATTCTGTTTTGGACATTAATGGGCTTTATTACACACTTTTATATTATTTTTGGGACTAACCTATTAACTGGAGGCCCAGCCCAGAATTGCTGTTTTTTGCCTATTTCAGAGTTTTGCAGAAAAGAATATCAAACGGAGTCCAAACGGAATGAAACCTTCGGGAATGTGATTTTCCGAACGAACGTGATCCAGAGGACTTGGACCCTACGTCAAGACATCAACCAGGAAGGCACGAGGTAGGGGGGCGCGCCTACCCCCCTAGGCGCGCCCTCCACCCTCGTGGGCCCCACGTTGCTCCACCGACGTACTTCTTCCTCCTATATATACCTACGTACCCCCAAACTACCAGATACGGAGCCAAAAACCTAATTCCACCGCCGCAACCTTCTGTACCCGTGAGATCCCATCTTGGGGCCTTTTTCGGAGCTCCGCCGGAGGGGGCATCGATCACGGAGGGCTTCTACATCAACACCATAGCCTCTCCGATGATGTGTGAGTAGTTTACCTCAGACCTTCGGGTCCATAGTTATTAGCTAGATGACTTCTTATCTCTTTTTGGATCTCAATACAATGTTCTCCCCCGCTCTTGTGGAGATCTATTCGATGTAATCTTCTTTTGCGGTGTGTTTGTTGAGACCGATGAATTGTGAGTTTATGATCAAGTTTATCTATGAACAATATTTGAATCTTCTCTGAATTCTTTTATGTATGATTGGTTATCTTTGCAAGTCTCTTCGAATTATCAGTTTGGTTTGGCCTACTAGATTGATCTTTCTTGCAATGGGAGAAGTGCTTAGCTTTGGGTTCAATCTTGCGTGTCCTTTCCCAGCGACAGTAGGGGCAGCAAGGCACGTATTGTATTGTTGCCATCAAGGATAACAAGATGGGGTTTATATCATATTGCATGAGTTTATCCCTCTACATCATGTCATCTTACTTAAAGCGTTACTCCGTTCTTATGAACTTAATACTCTAGATGCATGCTGGATAGTGGTCGATGTGTGGAGTAATAGTAGTAGATGCAGGCAGGAGTCGGTCTACTTGTCGCGGACGTGATGCCTATATACATGATCATAACTAGATTCTCATAACTATGCTCAATTCTGTCAATTGCTCAACAGTAATTTGTTCACCCACCGTAATACTTATGCTCTCGAGAGAAGCCACTAGTGAAACCTATGCCCCCCGGGTCTATTTTCCATCATATTAATCTCCCGTCAACAAGTTATTTCTAGCGCCGTTTATTTTGCTTTCTTCACTTTGCATCTTTATCATAAAAATACCAAAAATATTATCTTATCATATCTATCAGATCTCACTTTCGTAAGTGATCGTGAAGGGATTGACAACCCCTTTATTGCGTCGGTTGCGAGGATTTTATTTGTTTGTGTAGGTGCGAGGGACTCATGCATGGCCTCCTACTGGATTGATACCTTGGTTCTCAAAAACTAAGGGAAATACTTACGCTACTTTACTGCATCACCCTTTCCTCTTCAAGGGAAAACCAACGCAGTGCTCAAAGATAATACTAAATTGTGTGACTTTACCAATACCAACAACAATGATTTTCGTAGCACTCCGATTACTCCTCTTACCGATACTGAATCTTGTGAAATTAATGCCGCTTTGTTGAATCTTGTCATGAAAGATCAATTCGCCGGCCTTCCTAGTGAAGATGCCGCTACCCATCTAAACAGCTTCGTTGATTTGTGTGATATGCAAAAGAAGAAAGATGTGGACAATGATATTGTTAAATTGAAGCTATTTCCTTTTTCTCTTAGAGATCGTGCTAAAGCTTGGTTTTCGTCTTTGCCTAAAAATAGTATTGATTCTTGGAATAAGTGCAAAGATGCTTTTATCTCTAAGTATTTTCCTCCCACTAAGATCATCTCTCTTAGAAACGATATTATGAATTTTAAGCAACTTGATCATGAACATGTTGCACAAGCTTGGGAGAGGATGAAATTAATGATACATAATTGCCCTACTCATGGTTTGAATTTGTGGATGATTATACAAATTTTTTATGCCGGATTGAATTTTGCTTCTAGAAATCTTTTAGATTCGGCCGGGGGAGGAACTTTTATGGAAAATCACTTTAGGAGAAGCTACTAAACTCCTAGATAATATTATGGTTAATTATTCTCAATGGCACACCGAAAGATCCACTAATAAAAAAGTGCATGCGATAGAAGAAATTAATGTTTTGAGTGGAAAGATGGATGTGTTGGAAATATGCCCTAGAGGCAATAATAAATAGGTTATTATTATATTTCCTTGTTCATGATAATCGTTTATTATCCATGCTAGAATTGTATTGATAGGAAACTCAGATACATGTGTGGATACATAGACAACACCATGTCCCTAGTAAGCCTCTAGTTGACTAGCTCGTTGATCAATAGATGGTTACGGTTTCCTGACCATGGACATTGGATGTCGTTGATAACGGGATCACATCATTAGGAGAATGATGTGATGGACAAGACCCAATCCTAAGCCTAGCACAAGATCGTGTAGTTCGTTTGCTCAGAGCTTTTCTAATGTCAAGTATCATTTCCTTAGACCATGAGATTGTGCAACTCCCGGATACCGTAGGAATGCTTTGGGTGTACCAAACGTCACAACATAACTGGGTGGCTATAAAGGTGCACTACAGGTATCTCCGAAAGTGTCTGTTGGGTTGGCACGAATCGAGACTGGGATTTGTCACTCCGTGTAAACGGAGAGGTATCTCTGGGCCCACTCGGTAGGACATCATCATAATGTGCACAATGTGACCAAGGAGTTGATCACGGGATGATGTGAGTTATGGAACGAGTAAAGAGACTTGCCGGTAACGAGATTGAACAAGGTATCGGGATACCGACGATCGAATCTCGGGCAAGTAACATACCGATAGACAAAGGGAATTGAATACGAGATTGATTGAATCCCCGACATCGTGGTTCATCCGATGAGATCATCGAGGAGCATGTGGGAGCCAACATGGGTATCCAGATCCCGCTGTTGGTTATTGACCGGAGAGTCGTCTCGGTCATGTCTGCCTGTCTCCCGAACCCGTAGGGTCTACACACTTAAGGTTCGGTGACGCTAGGGTTATAGAGATATTAGTATGCGGTAACCCGAAAGTTGTTCAGAGTCCCAGATGAGATCCCGGACGTCACGAGGAGTTCCGGAATGGTCCAGAGGTAAAGATTTATATATGGGAAGTCTTATTTTGGTCGCCGGAAAAGTTTCGCACTTTATCGGTATTGTACCGGGAGTGCCGAAAGGGGTCCGGGGGTCCACCAAGGGGGTCCACCAGCCCTGGGGGGCCACATGGGCTGTAGGGGGTGCGCCTTGGCCTATATGGGCCAAGGGAACCAGCCCCAAGAGGCCCATGCGCCAAGAGATAAGGAAAAGGGAGAGTCCTAAAGGGGGAAGGCACCTCCGAGGTGCCTTGGGGAGGAAGGACTCCTCCCTGGCCGCACCCTTCCTTGGAGGAAGGGCCAAGGCTGCGCCCCCTCTCCCTTGGCCCTATATATAGTGGGGGGGAGGGAGGGCAACAACATCTAAGCCCTGGCGCCTCCCTCTCCCTCCCGTGACACCTCTACCTCCCCGCTTGCGCTTGGCGAAGCCCTGCCGGGATCCCGCTACTTCCACCACCACGCCGTCGTGCTGCTGGATCTCCATCAACCTCTCCTCCCCCCTTGCTGGATCAAGAAGGAGGAGACGTCGCTGCTCCGTACGTGTGTTGAACGCGGAGGTGCCGTCCGTTTGGCGCTAGGATCATCGGTGATTTGGATCACGACGAGTACGACTCCATCAACCCAGTTCTCTTGAACGCTTCCGCTCGCGGTCTACAAGGGTATGTAGATGCACTCCTTCCCTCTCGTTGCTAGTAAACTCCATAGATTGATCTTGGTGATGCGTAGAAAATTTTGAATTTCTGCTACGTTCCCCAACAGGATGAACTTATGAAATTATTTGCTAATAAAAGTGTTTCTTCTGATCCTAATGATATGCCTTTGTCTACTTTGATTGAGAATAATAATGAATCTATGGATGTGAATTTTGTTGGTAGGAATAATTTTGGTAACAACGCGTATAGAGGAAACTTTAAACCTAGGCCGTACCCTAGTAATTCCTCTAATAATTATGGTAATTCCTACAACAATTCTTATGGAATTTTTAATAAGATGCCTTCTGAATTTGAGACTAGTGTTAAGGAGTTTATGAATTCGCAAAAGAATTTCAATGCTTTGCTTGAAGAAAAATTGCTTAAAGTTGATGAATTAGCTAGGAACGTTGATAGAATTTCTCTTGATGTTGATTCTTTGAAACTTAGATCTATTCCACCTAAGCATGATATCAATGAGTCTCTCAAGGCCATGATAATTTCCATTGATGAGTGCAAATAAAGAACCGCTAAGATGCGTGCTAAGAAAGATTGTTTTGTGAAAGCATGTTCTTCTAGTTTCTATGAAAATAAAGATGAAGATCTAAAAGTTATTGATGTGTCCCCTACTAAATCTTTGTTTTGCAATATGAATCTTGATAATGATGGGACTGAATATGATCCACCTTTACCTAGAAGGCGTTCCAAAAATTCGGAGTTTTTAGATCTTGATGCAAAAATTGGTAAAAGTGGGATTGAAGAGATCAAAACTCTAGATATTAATGAACCCACTATTTTGGATTTCAAGGAATTTAATTATGATAATTGCTCTTTGATAGATTGTATTTCCTTGTTGCAATCCGTGCTAAATTCTCCACATGCTTATAGTCAAAATAAAGCCTTTACCAAACATATCGTTGATGCTTTGATGCAATCTTATGAAGAAAAACTTGAGTTGGAAGTTTCTATCCCTAAAAAACTTTATGATGAGTGGGATCCTACTATTAAAATTAAAATTAAAGATCATGAATGCTATGCTTTGTGTGATTTGGGTGCTAGTGTTTCCACGATCCCAAAAACTTTGTGCGATTTGCTAGGTTTCCGTGATTTTGATGATTGCTCTTTAAACTTGCACCTTGCGGATTCCACCATTAAGAAACCTATGGGAAGAATTAATGATGTTCTTATTGTTGCAAATAGGAATTATGTGCCCGTAGATTTTATTGTTCTTGATATAGATTGCAATCCTTCATGTCCTATTATTCTTGGTAGACCTTTCCTTAGAACGATTGGTGCAATTATTGATATGAAGGAAGGGAATATTAGATTCCAATTTCCGTTAAGGAAAGGCATGGAACACTTCCCTAGAAAGAAAGTAAATTACCTTATGAATCTATTATGAGAGCCACTTATGGATTGCCTACCAAAGATGGCAATACCTAGATCTATCCTTGCTATTATGCCTAGCTAGGGGCGTTAAACGATAGCGCTTGTTGGGAGGCAACCCAATTTTATTTTTAGTTTATTTTGCTTTTTGCTTATGTTTAGGAATAAATATTTGATATAGCCTCTGGTTAGATGTGTTTTTATGTTTTAGTTAGTGTTTGTGCCAAGTTTAACCTATAGGATCTTCTTGGATGATAGTTATTTGATCTTGCTGAAAATTCCAGAAACTTTCTGCTCACGAAAATAATTGTTAAAAATCACCAGAACGTGATAAAATATTGATTCCAATTGATGCTGATCAATAAACAAATTGTCTAGGTTGTTCTGTTTTGGCTGAATTTTTGGAGTTCCAGAAGTTTGCGTTAGTTACAGATTACTACAGACTGTTCTGTTTTTGACAGATTCTGTTTTTTCGTGTGTTGTTTGCTTATTTTGATGAATCTATGACTAGTAAAATAGTTTATAAACCATAGAGAAGTTGGAATACAGTAGGTTTAACACCAATATAAATAAATAATAATTTCATTACAGTACCTTGAAGTGGTGTTTTGTTTTCTTTCGCTAACGGAGCTCACGAGATTTTCTGCTGAGTTTTGTGTTGTGAAGTTTTCAAGTTTTGGGTGAAAGATTTGATGGATTATGGAACAAGGAGTGGCAAGAGCCTAAGCTTGGGGATGCCCATGGCACCCCAAGATAATCTAAGGACACCAAAAAGCCAAAGATTGGGGATGCCCCGGAAGACATCCCCTCTTTCGTCTACTTCCATCGGTAACTTTACTTGGAGCTATATTTTTATTCACCACATGATATGTGTTTTGCTTGGAGCGTCTTGTATTATTTGAGTCTTTGTTTGTTAGTTTGCCACAATCATCCTTGCTGTACACACCTTTTGAGAGAGACACACATGATTCGGAAATTGTTAGAATACTCTATGTGCTTCACTTATGTCTTTTGAGTTATATAGTTTTTGCTCTAGTGCTTCACTTATATCATTTAGAGCACGGTGGTGGATTTGTTTTATAGAAACTATTGTTCTCTCAAGCTTAACTTAGATTATTTTGAGAGTCCTACAAAACAGCATGGTAATTTGCTTTAATTATGATAGGCATTCAAGATTAGATTTTTCTTCTTCTTATGAGTGTGTTGAATACTATGAGAAGTTTGATACTTGATAATTGTTTTGAGATATGGAGATGGTGATATTAGAGTAATGCTAGTTGAGTAGTTTTGAATTTGAGAAATACTTGTGTTAAAGTTTGTGATTCCCGTAGCATGCACGTATGGTGAACCGTTATGTGATGAAGTCGGAGCATGATTTATTTATTGATTGTCTTCCTTATGAGTGGCGGTCGGGGACGAGCGACGGTCTTTTCCTACCAATCTATCCCCCTAGGAGCATGCGCGTAATACTTTGCTTTGATAACTTGTAGATTTTTGCAATAAGTATATGAGTTCTTTATGACTAATGTTGAGTCCATGGATTATACTCAGTTTTCTTTCTTCCACCATTGCCAGCCTCTCTAATACTGCCCACTTTTCGCCGGTATCATACACCCACCATTCACCTTCCTCAAAACAGCCACCATACTTACCTATCATGGAATTTCCATAGCCATTCCGAGATATATTTCCATGCAACTTACCACCATTTCGTTTACTATGACACGCTCCATTATTGTCATATTGCTTCGCATGATCATGTAGTTGACATCGTATTTGTGGCAAAGCCACCGTTCATAATTCTTTCATACATGTCACTCTTGATTCATTGCATATCCCGGTACACCGCCGGAGGCATTCACATAGAGTCATATTTTGTTCTAAGTATTGAGTTGTAATTGTTGAGTTGTAAGTAAATAAAAGTGTGATGATCATCATTTTTTTAGAGCATTGTCCCAAGTGAGGAAAGGATGATGGAGACTATGATTCCCCCACAAGTCGGGATGAGACTTCGGACTAAAAAAAAGGGCCATAAAAAAAGAAGAGAAAAGGCCCAAATAAAAAAAATGATGAGAGAAAATGAGAGAAGGGACAATGTTACTATCCTTTTACCACACTTGTGCTTCAAAGTAGCACCATGATCTTCATGATAGAGAGTCTCCTATGTATCACTTTCATATACTAGTGGGAAATTTTCATTATAGAACTTGGCTTGTATATTCCAATGATGGGCTTCCTCAAAATGCCCTAGATCTTCGTGAGCAAGCGAGTTGGATGCACACCCACTTAGTTCCTTTTGTTGAGCTTTCATATACTTATAGCTCTAGTGCATCCGTTGCATGGCAATCCCTACTCACTCACATTGATATCTATTAATGGGCATCTCCATAGCCCGTTGATACGCCTAGTTGATGTGAGACTATCTTCTCCCTTTTTGTCTTCTCCACAACCACCATTCTATTCCACATATAGTGCTATGTCCATGGCTCACACTCATGTATTGCGTGAAGATTGAAAAAGTTTGAGAACATCAAAAGTATGAAACAATTGCTTGGCTTGTCATCGGGGTTGTGCATGATTTAAATACTTTGTGTGGTGAAGATAGAGCATAGCCAGACTATATGGTTTTGTAGGGATAACTTTCTTTGGCCATGTTATTTTGAGAAGACATAATTGCTTAGTTAGTATGCTTGAAGTATTATTATTTTTATGTCAATATTAAACTTTTGTCTTGAATCTTTCGGATCTGAATATTCATACCACAATTAAGAGAATTACATTGAAATTATGCCAAGTAGCATTCCACATCAAAAATTCTGTTTTTATCATTTACCTACTCGAGGATGAGCAGGAATTAAGCTTGGGGATGCTTGATACGTCTCCAACGTATCTATAATTTTTGATTGTTCATGCTATATTATATTCTGTTTTGGACATTAATGGGCTTTATTATACACTTTTATATTATATTTGGGACTAACCTATTAACCGGAGGCCCAGCCCAGAATTGCTGTTTTTTTGCCTATTTCAGAGTTTCGCAGAAAAAGAATATCAAATGGAGTCCAAACGGAATGAAACCTTCGGGAACGTGATTTTCGAAACGAACATGATCCAGAGGACTTGGACCCTACGTCAAGACATCAACCAGGAAGGCACGAGGTAGGGGGGCGCGCCTACCCCCCTAGGCGCGCCCTCCACCCTCGTGGGCCCCATGTTGCTCCACTGACGTACTTCTTCCTCCTATATATACCTACGTACCCCAAACTACCAGATACGGAGCCAAAAACCTAATTCCACCACGGCAACCTTCTGTACCCGTGAGATCCCATCTTGGGGCCTTTTCTGGAGCTCCGCCGGAGGGGGCATCGATCACGGAGGGCTTCTACATCAACACCATAGCCTCTCCGATGATGTGTGAGTAGTTTACCTCAGACCTTCGGGTCCATAGTTATTAGCTAGATGGCTTCTTCTCTCTTTTTGGATCTCAATACAATGTCCCCCCTCTCTTGTGGAGATCTATTCGATGTAATATTCTTTTGCGGTGTGTTTGTTGAGACCGATGAATTGTGGGTTCATGATCAAGTTTATCTATGAACAATATTTGAATCTTCCCTGAATTCTTTTATGTATGATTGGTTAGCTTTGCAAGTCTCTTTGAATTATCAGTTTGGTTTGGCCTACTAGATTGATCTTTCTTGCAATGGGAGAAGTGCTTAGCTTTGGGTTCAATCTTGCGGTGTCCTTTCCCAGTGACATTAGGGGAAGCAAGGCACGTATTGTATTGTTGCCATCGAGGATAACAAGATGGGGTTTATATCATATTGCATGAGTTTATCCCTCTACATCATGTCATCTTACTTAAAGCGTTACTCTGTTCTTATGAACTTAATACTCTAGATGCATGCTGGATAGCGGTTGATGTGTGGAGTAATAGTAGTAGATGCAGGCAGGAGTCGGTCTACTTGTCGCAGACGTGATGCCTATATACATGATCATAACTAGATATTCTCATAACTATGCTCAATTCTGTCAATTCTTCAACAGTAATTTGTTCACCCACCGTAATACTTATGCTCTCAAGAGAAGCCACTAGTGAAACCTATGTTCCCCGGGTCTATTTTCCATCATATTAATCTCCCGTCAACAAGTTATTTCTAGCACCGTTTATTTTGCTTTCTTTACTTTGCATCTTTATCATAAAAATACCAAAAATATTATCTTATCATATCTATCAGATCTCACTTTCGTAAGTGACCATGAAGAGATTGACAACCCCTTTATTGCGTTGGTTGCGAGGATTTTATTTGTTTGTGTAGGTGCGAGGGACTCATGCATGGCCTCCTACTGGATTGATACCTTGGTTCTCAAAAACTAAGGGAAATACTTACGCTACTTTACTGCATCACCCTTTCCTCTTCAAGGGAAAACCAACGCAGTGCTCAAGAGGTAGCATGGGTAACTGCATCGTGGCGCCGCACCCGGCGCAACCGCATGCACACAAACATACGTGATCGTGCGCCGTCTCCAAACACTAGCATCGCGCGTGGAGGGACAAGGGCAGAGCGCCTGGAGGGACGCGAGAGCAGAGCGCGCGCGGCGGGCTGCTTCAACCGCGAGCAACCACACACATAGAGCAGTTGAACACGCAGGGAATGGTCGTCTACAAGCCGGTCGACAGTTGTGTTATTACGTAGAGAGCATACGTGTGCTACTACCTCCGTCTTGGTATATTAGTCCCCTTTATATTCGGTGCCATATTTTGACCTTAAATTTAACCAACAAAATGTTAATGCATGTTATAAAAATTATATAATTGGAAACTATGTTCAAATACGAATCCAACGATATAATATCTGGCGACATGCATTCGTATATTATTAGTTAAATCTCTAGTCAAAATTTGGCACAAAAATACATAGACGACTTATAAACCAGGATGGAGGTAGTAGGTAATTTAATCGCAAACGCTTTTTTATTAACCGTATGTGTACGTGTCCTTTCGTCCTCCTCTCGCACGTCTTGTCACCCCGCTGTCGTAGACGGCTTAGAGCGCAAGCTTGCGTGCAGGGGCGTTATTTTGGCCAAACGGCGGTGAGCCCGTTCCCACGCAACCGCGCAGGTTCCCGCGCAAGCTTCCCACCCGACTCGGTGAAATCCCCCAAAACCCCAATGCCTACCGGCTTGCTATATAAACCCTCATGGCTGGTGAGTCCCGCGTGGAATTTTCCCCTCCCTCCCTGTAGCTTATCTCGTCTGCTTCTCCCACAATCGCCAATGGCACCGGTCCGTCGTTGTTGCTCAGCCACTCCGCCATCATCAGAGGACAGCTCCAGCTGGGAGGCTACACCGCGACGGCGGTGCAGTCCCCGGCGTAGTGTAGTGCGCGCGTCATTCCTGTTGGGTGTGCGCAGAACACCACCACACGCTCCGCTCTGTTGCCGGTCGCCACACCATCATCGAAAGCCAGGGCCATCGCCCACTCCGCCGTCGCGGCCCGAAGGCCGGAGGTGACCGTTGTGGCCGCCACCCCACTGCCGGCCATCGTGGCCATCACCCGCTCCACCACCGCGGCCCGAAGGCGGTAGGTGGTGGTCGTAGCCGCCACCCATCGTCGGTCGCCGTGGCCGCCAGCCCAACGTCGACCGCCGGGATCATCACCCGCTCCACCACCACCGCCCGAAGGCGGGAGGCTGAGGTGGAGGCCTGCACGTGCATCAGCGACCTTGCGCGCTACATCGAGTTCCTACGGGAGAAGGAGGAGTGCCTCGTCGAGCACGCAAAGAGCCTTACCGCCGTCATGGCCGCAGCACACACCGTCATAGAGGCAAGGAATCATGAGATCTATGTGGAGAACCACCGCTTCGAGAGGGGTCGTCTGGAGCGGCAGAGGGCGTTCGAGGTGAGCTTCGCTGAAGGTGCAACAGTGGCAAGCACCGTATTGCAGTTGTCCAGCTCGTCGGTAGGCTCCTCCTCCTCTACCTCTTATTGAGCGCGCTCGGCAGAGGAGAGGCTGCCGGAAGTAGTACAAAGCCCCTCTGTAGTAGTAGTATTTAGGGGCTATTTTGTTCAGTTCATCTGACTATAGATGTGGTGGCACTATACAACATACTTAAAATTAGCTAGTATATATAGTTGAACTAGCTATTTCAGTACGTGGTTGGCAACAATTGGGAAAAAATTTGGTCGGTTCAGCTGTCGAGTTGAACTGTTTGTATAAAAGAACGACTGCTTAATCTATGAATGAAATCTATGCTTAATTACTAAATTTTAGTTGCAAAAATTAGATAGTGCTAATGATTTTTAGCTGCATATTTTGACAAATTGCAGTGTTACAAGGTTGACAAATGGCAATGTTACTAGATCAACAAATGTCAATCTTTCCAGTTTGACAAATGGCAATATACCCAATATGACTGATGCAAATCTTACCAAATTGTCTGTACCTAGTGCTACTTCTTGAGCTTGCGTTGGTTTTTCCCTTGAAGAGGAAAGGGTGATGCAACGCAGTAGAAATAAGTATTTCCCTTAGTTAAGAACCAAGGTATCAATCCAGTAGCAGAAACGCGCAAGTCCCTAATAGATGCACCTACACAAACAATCAAACACTTGCACCCAACGCGATAAGGGGTTGTCAATCCCTTCACGGTCACTTGCAAAGGTGAGATATGATAGAGATAGATAAAACTAAATAAAAGATAAAATATGTTTGGGTTTTTTGGTTTATAGATATGAATATAAAATATTGCAAAATAGTAGATCGGAAAAAATATGATAGAAAATAGACCCGGGGGGCATGGGTTTCACTAGAGGCTTCTCTCTTAAAGGCAAATAATACGGTGGGTGAACAAATTACTGTCGAGCAATTGATAGAAAAGCACAAAGTTATGACGATTTCCAAGGCAATGATTATGCATGTAGGCATCACGTCCGTGACAAGTAGACCGACTCCTACCTGCATCTACTACTATTACTCCACACATCGACCGCTATCCAGCATGCATCTAGAGTATTAAGTTCATAAAGAACGGAGTAACGCCTTAAGTAAGATGACATGATGTAGAGGGATAAACCCAAGCAGTATGATGAAAACTCCATCTTTTTATCCTCGATCGAAAGAATGCAATACATATCTCTCTACCCCTACTTTGTCACTGGGTGAAATCACGCAAGATTGAACCCAAAACTAAGCGCCTCTCCCATTGCAGAAAAACCAATCTAGTTGGCCAAACCAAACCGATAATTCAAAGAGAAATACAAAGATATCAAATCATGCATATAAGAATTCAGAGAAGATTCAAATAATATTCATAGATAAGCTGATCATAAATCCACAATTCATCGATCTCGATAAACACATCGCAAAACAAGATTACATCGAATAGATCTCCAAGAACATCGAGGAGAACATGGTATTGAGAATCAAAGAGAGAGAAGAAGCCATCTAGCTACTAGCTATGACCCGTAGGTCTGAGATAAACTACTCACGCTTCATCGGAAGGGCAATAGGGTTGATGTAGATGGCTTCGTGATTGAATCCCCCTCCGGCAGGATGCCGGAAAAGGCCCCAAGATGGGATCTCACGGGAACGGAAGGTTGCAGCGGCGGAAAAGTATTTTTGTGGATCCCTCTAAGGGTTTTGGAATATATGTGAATACATGGCCTTCCATTGGTGGAAGGGCCATCGGTGGGGGCACAGCTAAGGCGCCGCCCCACCCTCCTCTTCCTCGAGCGCCACGGCGACCTCGGCCCCGCCCCCTCCCTTCTCCTCTCACGGCGGGCTCCACCACCTTAGGATCTAGAGGAGGAGGGATGCGCTGTCAAGTAGAAGCCCTCATCGCCGCTGCCGGGCCGCCGCCGCATCCTCACCCTCTCACCATGGCTAAGAAGGAAGGGTTGCGTAGGAGAAGAAGAAGAAGCGTGTGCGGAGAAGCACTGCCCCTGCCCCTTCTATAGGAGGATGAGGCAGGGGGCTGGCTCCTCATGTAGGAAATGGCTGATACGTCCATTTTGCATCATGCTTTTATATCGATATTTATTGCATTATGGGCTGTTATTACACATTATGTCACAATACTTATGCCTATTCTCTCTTATTTTGCAAGGTTTACATAAGGAGGGAGAATGCCGGCAGCTGGAATTCTGGGCTGGAAAAGGAGCAAATATTAGAGACCTATTCTACACAACTCCAAAAGTCCTGAAACTCCACAAAAGTTATTTTTGGAAATAATAAAAAATACTGAGCGGAAGAAATACCAGAGGGGGCCCACACCCTGTCCACGAGGGTGGGGGGCGCGCCCTACCCCCCGGGCGCGCCCCCTGCCTCGTGGCCCCCCTGTTGGCCCTCCGGCGCCCATCTTCTGCTATATGAAGTCTTTCGTCCGAAGAAAAATCATAAGCAAGCTTTCGGGACAAGACTCCGCCGCCACGAGGCGGAACCTTGGCGGAACCAATCTAGGGCTCCGGCAGAGCTGTTCTGCCGGGGACACTTCCCTCCGGGAGGGGGAAATCATCGCCATCGTCATCACCAGCGCTCCTCTCATCAGGAGAGGGCAATCTCCATCAGCACCATCTCCTCTCAAACCCTAGTTCATCTCTTGTATCCAATTCTTGTCTCTAAGTCTGGGATTGGTACCTGTAGGTTGCTAGTAGTGTTGATTACTCCTTGTAGTTGATGCTAGTTGGTTTATTTGGTGGAAGATCATATGTTCAGATCCTATATGCATATTAATACTCCTCTGATTATGAACATGAATATGCTTTGTGAGTAGCTACGTTTGTTCCTGAGGACATGGGAGAAGTCTTGCTATTAGTAGTCATGTGAATTTGGTATTCGTTCGATATTTTGATGAGATGTATGTTGTCTATCCTCTAGTGGTGTTATGTGAATGTCGACTACATGACACTTCACCGTTATTTGGGCCTAGAGGAAGGCATTGGGAATTAATAAGTAGATGATGGGTTGCTAGAGTGATAGAAGCTTAAACCCTAGTTTATGCGTTGCTTCGTAAGGGGCTGATTTGGATCCACATGTTTCATGCTATGGTTAGGTTTACCTTAATACTGCTTTTGTAGTTGCGGATGCGTGCAATAGGGGTTAATCATAAGTGGGATGCTTGTCCAATTAAGGACAGCACCCAAGCACCGGTCCACCCACATATCAAATTATCAAAGTACCGAACGCGAATCATATGAACGTGATGAAAACTAGCTTGACGATAATTCCCATGTGTCATCGAGAGCGATTTTCTCTATATAAGAGTTCGTCCAGGCTTGTCCTTTGCTACAAAAAGGATTGGGCCACCTTGCTGCACTTTATTTACTTTTGTTACTTGTTGCTCGTTACCAATTATCCTATCACAAAACTATCTGTTACCTATAATTTCAGTGCTTGCAGAGAATACCTTGCTGAAAAGCGCTTATCATTTCCTTCTGCTCCTCGTTGGGTTCGACACTCTTACTTATCGAAAGGACTACGATAGATCCCCTATACTTGTGGGTCATCAAGACTCTTTTCTGGCACCGTTGCCGGGGAGTGAAGCACCTTTGGTAGGTGGAATTTGGTAAGGAAAAATTTATATAGTGTGCTGAAATTTACTGTCACTTGTTACTATGGAAAGTAATCCTCTGAGGGGCTTGTTCGGGGTATCTTTAACCCGACCAGTAGAGCAAAGAGTTGCTCCTCAACCTACTGAACCCACTGAAAATGAAAATGTCTACTTTGAAATTCCTTCGGGTATGTTAGAAAAACTGCTAGCTAATCCCTTTGCAGGAGATGGAACAAATGCGTCCTGATGAGCACCTAATATATGTGGATGAAGTTTGTGGATTATTTAGGCTTGCAGGTGTGCCCGATGATGTTATTAAGAAGAAGGTCTTCCCTTTATCTTTGAAGGGAGATGCATTGACATGGTATAGGCTATGTGATGATATGGGATCATGGAACTACAAACGATTGAAATTGGAATTTCATCAGAAGTTTTATCCTATGCATCTTGTTCATCGTGATCGCAATTATATATATAATTTTTGGCCTCGCGAAGGAGAAAGCATCGCTCAAGCTTGGGGGAGGCTTAAATCAATGTTATATTCATGCCCCAATCATGAGCTCCCAAGAGAAATAATTATTCAAAGTTTTTATGCTCGACTTTCTGATAACAATCGCACCATGCTCGAAAATTCTTGTGCTGGCTCTTTTATGATGAAGACTATTGAATTCAAATGGGATTTATTGGAAAGAATTAAACGCAACTCTGAAGATTGGGATCTCGACAAAGGTAAGGAGTCAGGTATGACACCTAAGTTTGATTGTGTTAAATCTTTTATGGATACCGATGTTTTCCGTAAATTTAGCACTAAATATGGACTTGACTCTGGGATAGTAGCTTCTTTCTGTGAATCTTTTGCTGCTCATGTTGATCTCCCTAAGGAGAAGTGGTTTAAATATCGTCCTCCCATAGAAGTAAAAGTAGCTGCACCTATTAAAGTTGAAGAAAAGATTACCACTTATAATGATCCTATTGTTCCTACCGCTTATGTTGAGAAACCACCTTTCCCTGTTAGGATAAAAGATCATGCTAAAGCTTCAACTGTGGTTCGTAAAAGCAATATTAGAACCTATACACCTCCTGAGCAAGTTAAAGTTGAACCTGATATTGCTATTGTTAAAGATCTCTTGTCTGATAATATTGATGGGCATGTTATTCATTTCCGTGATGAAACTGCTAGAATTGCCAAACCTTGTGCTAAAGATAAACATAGACCTGTGGTAGGCATGCCTGTTATTTCTGTTAAAATAGGAGATCATTATTATCATGGCTGATGTGATATGGGTGCCAGTGCTAGTGCTATACCTCATGACTTATACAAAGAAATTATGCATGATATTGCACCTGCTGAGTTAGAAGATATTGATGTCACAATTAAACTTGCCAATAGAGATACTATTTCACCCATGGGAATTGTTAGAGATGTTGAAGTCTTGTGTGGGAAAACTAAATATCCTGCTGATTTTCTTGTTCTCGGTTCCCCACAAGATAGCTTTTGCCCCATTATATTTGGTAGACCCTTCTTGAACACTGTTAATGCTAAGATAGACTGCAAAAAGGATGTCGTTACTATTGGTTTGGGTGATATGTCTCATGAGTTTAATTTCTCTAAATTTCATAGACAACACGGTGAAGAGGAATTGCCTAGTAAAGATGAAATTATTGGTCTTGCTTCTATTGCCGTACCTCCTAATGATCCTTTGGAACAATATTTGCTAGACCATGAAAATGATATGTTTATGAATGAAAGAAGGGAAATAGATGAAGTATTCTTTAAACAGGAACCCATCCTGAAACACAATTTGCCTGTTGAAATCCTAGGGGATCCTCCTCCACCCAAGGGTGATCCCGTGTTTGAGCTTAAACCGTTACTTGATACTCTTAAATATGCTTATCTTGATGAGAAAAAGATATATCCTGTTATTATTAGTGCTAACCTTTCAGAGCATGAAGAAGAGAGATTATTGAAAACTCTGAAGAAGCACCGCACTGCTATTGGATATACTCTTGATGATCTTATGGGCATTAGTCCCACTCTATGTCAACATAAAATAAATTTGGAGAAAGATGCCAAACCAGTTCATGATCATCAACGACGGCTGAATCCTAAGATGAGAGAAGTGGTAAGAAAGGAAATACTAAAGCTCCTTGAGGTAGGTATAATTTATCCTGTTGCTGATAGTCAGTGGGTAAGTCCTGTCCATTGTGTCCCTAAGAAGGGAGGTATTACTGTCGTTCCTAATGATAAAGATGAATTGATTCCACAAAGAATTATTACAGGTTATAGGATGGTAATTGATTTCCGCAAATTAAATAAGGCTACTAAAAAGACCATTACCCTTTACCTTTTATTGATCAAATGCTAGAATGATTATCCAAACATACACATTTTTTCTTTCTAGATGGTTATTCTGGTTTCTCTCAAATACCTGTGTCAGCCGATGATCAATCAAAGACCACTTTTACTTGCCCTTTCAGTACTTTTGCTTATAGACGTATGCCTTTTGGTTTATGTAATGCACCTGCTACCTTTCAAAGATGCATGATGGCTATATTCTCTGACTTTTGTGAAAAGATTTGTGAGGTTTTCATGGATGATTTCTCCGTCTATGGATCCTCTTTTGATGATTGCTTGAGCAACCTTGATCGAGTTTTGCAGAGATGTGAAGAAACTAATCTTGTCTTGAATTGGGAGAAGTGCCAATTTATGGTTAATGAAGGTATTGTCTTGGGGCATAAAGTTTCTGAAAGAGGTATTGAGGTTGATAAAGCCAAGGTTGATGCTATTGAAAAGATGCCATGTCCCAAGGACATTAGAGGTATAAGAAGTTTCCTTGGTCATGCCTGTTTTTATAGGAGGTTCATTAAGGACTTCTCAAAAATTTCTCGGCCTCTGAATAATTTATTACAAAAGGATATACCATTTGTCTTTGATGATGATTGTGTAGAAGCATTTGAAATACTTAAGAAAGCATTGATCTCTGCACCTATCGTTCAGCCACCTGATTGGAATTTACCTTTTGAAATCATGTGTGATGCTAGTGATTATGCTGTAGGTGCTGTTCTAGGGCAAAGAGTTGATAAGAAATTAAATGTTATTCAATATGCTAGTAAAACTCTAGACAATGCTCAGAGAAATTATGCTACTACTGAAAAAGAATTCTTAGCAGTTGTATTTGCTTGTGATAAGTTCAGACCTTATATTGTTGATTCTAAAGTAACTATTCACACTGATCATGCTGCTATTAAATATCTTATGGAAAAGAAAGATGCTAAACCTAGACTTATTAGATGGGTTCTCTTGCTACAAGAATTTGATTTGCATATTATTGATAGAAAGGGAGCTGAGAACCCCGTTGCAGATAACTTGTCTAGGTTAGAAAATGTTCTTGATGACCCACTACCTATTGATGATAGCTTTCCTGATGAGCAATTAAATGTCATAAATGCTTCTCGTACTGCTCCATGGTATGCTGATTATGCTAATTACATCGTTGCTAAATTTATACCACCTAGTTTCACATACCAGCAAAAGAAAAAGTTTTTCTATGATTTGAGACATTACTTTTGGGATGACCCACATCTTTATAAAGAAGGAGTAGATGGTGTTATTAGACGTTGTGTACCTGAGCATGAACAGGAACAGATCCTACGCAAGTGTCATTCCGAGGCTTACGGAGGACACCACGCTGGAGATAGAACTGCACATAAGGTATTGCAATCAGGTTTTTATTGGCCTACTCTCTTCAAGGATGCCCGTAAGTTTGTTCTATCTTGTGATGAATGTCAAAGAATTGGTAATATTAGTAGACGTCAAGAAATGCGTATGAATTATTCACTTGTTATTGAACCATTTGATGTTTGGGGCTTTGATTATATGGGACCTTTTCCTGCGTCTAATGGATACACACATATTTTAGTTGCTGTTGATTACGTTACTAAGTGGGTAGAAGCTATTCCAACTAGTAGTGCTGATCATAACACTTCTATTAAAATGCTTAAAGAAGTTATTTTTCCGAGGTTTGGAGTCCCTAGATATTTAATGACTGATGGTGGTTCACATTTTATTCATGGTGCTTTCCGTAAAATGCTTGCTAAATATGATGTTAATCATAGAATTGCATCTCCTTATCACCCACAGTCTAGTGGTCAAGTAGAATTGAGCAATAGAGAGCTCAAATTAATTTTGTAAAAGACTGTTAATAGATCTAGCAAGAATTGGTCCAAGAAACTTGATGATGCATTATGGGCCTATAGAACTGCATATAAAAAATACTATGGGTATGTCTCCTTATAAAATGGTTTATGGAAAAGCATGTCACTTACCTCTCGAACTAGAACATAAGGCTTATTGGGCTATTAAAGAGCTCAATTATGATTTCAAACTTGCCGGTGAGAAGAGGTTATTTGACATTAGCTCACTTGATGAATGGAGAACCCAGGCTTATGTGAATGCCAAATTGTTTAAAGAAAAGGTTAAAAGATGGCATGACAAAAGAATACAAAAGCGTGAGTTTAATGTAGGTGATTATGTATTGCTATACAACTCTTGTTTAAGATTTTTTGCAGGAAAACTTCTCTCTAAATGGGAAGGCCCTTACGTTATCGAGGAGGTCTATCATTCCGGTGCCATAAAAATCAACAACTTCGAAGGCACAAATCCGAAGGTGGTGAACGGTCAAAGAATAAAACATTACATCTCAGGTAATCCTATAAATGTCGAAACCAATGTTATTGAAACCGTAACCCCGGAGGAATACATAAGGGACACTTTCCGGAATGTTTCAGACTCCGAAAAGGAATAGGTATGTGGTACGGTAAGTAAACCGACTCCAAAACAGTTCTAATGGCAATTTTTCTTTGTTTTGGAACATTTAGAAAAATAGAAAAATAAGAAGCAGCCCGGGAAGGACACGAGGCCTCCACGAGGGTGGAGGGCGCGCCCTACCCTACTGGGTGCGCCCCTGCCTCGTGGGCACCTCGTGCGCTCTTCGGACTCCGTTTTCTTGCACGTTATGTATTTTGGTCGGTAAAAAATTATTATATAATCTCCCGAAGGTTTTGACCTCAGTATCACGCAAATATCCTCTGTTTTCGTTTCGAGTTGTTTTCTGTCAGGGTTGTCAAGGCCAGGCATCATGTCGTCCCCTTCCTCCAACAATGGTGACAACGATGCTTGGCTAATGAAGATAGAGCTGAAGAGGGAAGAACCCATGGAAATCAACAAGGATGAAGGGATCAAGAAGGCCTCGGAGGACCAAGTTCCGGCAGCAGAAGACATCCTTCAACTTGATCACAATCTTCTTACCCCAACTGAGATCGAAGCTTTCAAGATGATTGAGTTAGCTCGCATACAAAACAAGTATCTCACACGTGAAAATATTTTGTTGAAGGAGCATATCATCGCACTCAAGGGCATTATCCGCAAGTTGGAGGACCTCTTACGCTCGATGTGCGACTATCCATCATCACCTCCACCTTCTTCACTAACAAAGGAGATATAATCACATGGGTATGGGCACTCCCCTTGGCAACTGCCAAGCTTGGGGGAGATGCCCCGGTATCGTATCACCACCACATCTTCTATCCTTACCGTTTTTTTAGTTCGGTACTATTAGTAATATCTTGTTTTAGTAGAATAAAGTTTTTAGTATGATCTAGTCTTGAGTTTTGCTTTATGATCCCTCTATGTAATCGAATCCGTGAGCTATATATAATAAAGATTAGTGTTGAGACAAGGGCTTGATTATCTTGCTATGATCTTGAGCGAATAAAAGAAAAGAGAAAAGAATAAAAAGAAACAAAGAGATCATATTGATCTTATGGAGAGTAATGACTTCACATAGAAAGAGTATGATGATTAAAAGTTGTTGAGAGTTGACAAACATAGTTTTGGTCATCGTTGCAATTAATAGGAAGTAATAAAGAAAGAGAGGTTTCACATATAAATATACTATCTTGGACATCTTTTATGATTGTGAGCACTCATTAAAATATGACATGCTAAAGAGTTGATGTTGGACAAGGAAGACAACGTAATGGGTTATGTTTTCTTATATCTGAGATAAAGTATATTGTCATGGATCATCCAACATATTGAGCTTGCCTTTCCCCCTCATGCTAGCCAAATTCTTTGCACCAAGTAGAGGTACTACTTGTGCTTCCAAAAACCCTTAAACCCAGTTTTGCCATGAGAGTCCACCATATCTACCTATGGATTGAGTAAGATCCTTCAAGTAAGTTGTCATCGGTGCAAGCAATAAAAATTGCTCTCTAAATATGTATGATTGATTGGTGTGGAGGAAATAAGCTTTATACGATCTTGTGATGTGGAAGAAATAAAAGCGACGGACTGCATAATAAAGGTTCATATCACAAGTGGCAATATAAAGTGATGTTCTTTCGCATTAAGATTTTGTGCATCCAACCCTGAAAGCGCATGGCAATCTCTGCTTCCCTCTGCGAAGGGCCTATCTTTTATTATTACCTTCTACCTTATGCAAGAGTCATGGTGATCTTCACCTTTCCTTTTTACATTTTATCCTTTGGCAAGCATAGGATGTTGGAAAGATCCAGACATATATATCTAATTGGATGTAAGTTAGCATGAATTATTATTGTTGACATTACCCTTGAGGTAAAAGGTTGGGAGGCGAAACTATAAGCCCCTATCTTTCTCTGTGTCCGATTAAAATTCCGTAACCACAAGTATTGCGTGAGTGTTAGCAATTGTGAAAGACTAAATGATAGTTGAGTATGTGGACTTGCTAGAAAACTCTGACATAGACTCTTTCTAATGTTATGATAAATTGCAATTGCCTCAATGACTGAGATTATAGTTTGTTAGTTCTCAATAAAGTTTCTGATTCATACTTTGCATTGTGAATAGATTATTACTTGAGCATAAGAAATCATATGACATTATCCATATATGTTGCTGTTATGAGAACAATCATGATGCCCTCATGTCCGTATTTTATTTTATCGACACCTCTACCTCTAAACATGTGGACATATTTATCGTTATCGGCTTCCGCTTGAGGACAAGCGAGGTCTAAGCTTGGGGGAGTTGATACGTCCATTTTGCATCATGCTTTTATATCGATATTTATTGCATTATGGGCTGTTATTACACATTATGTCACAATACTTATGCCTATTCTCTCTTATTTTGCAAGGTTTACATAAGGAGGGAGAATGCCGGCAGCTGGAATTCCGGGCTGGAAAAGGAGCAAATATTAGAGACCTATTCTGCACAACTCCAAAAGTCCTGAAACTCCACGAAAGTTATTTTTGGAAATAATAAAAAATACTGAGCGGAAGAAATACCAGAGGGGGCCCACACCCTGGCCATGAGGGTGGGGGGCGCGCCCTACCCCCTGGGCACGCCCCTGCCTCATGGGCCCCCTGTTGGCCCTCCGGTGCCCATCTTCTGCTATATGAAGTCTTTCGTCCGAAGAAAAATCATAAGCAAGCTTTCGGGACGAGACTCCGCCGCCACGAGGCGGAACCTTGGCGGAACCAATCTAGGGCTTCGGCAGAGCTGTTCTGCCGGGGACACTTCCCTCTGGGAGGGGGTAATCATCGCCATCGTCATCACCAACGCTCCTCTCATCGGGAGAGGGCAATCTCCATCAACATCTTCACCAACACCATCTCCTCTCAAACCCTAGTTCATCTCTTGTATCCAATTCTTGTCTCTAAGTCTGGGATTGGTACCTGTAGGTTGCTAGTAGTGTTGATTACTCCTTGTAGTTGATGCTAGTTGGTTTATTTGGTGGAAGATCATATGTTCAGATCCTATATGCATATTAATACTCCTCTGATTATGAACATGAATATGCTTTGTGAGTAGTTACGTTTGTTCCTGAGGACATGGGTGACGTCTTGCTATTAGTAGTCATGTGAATTTGGTATTCGTTCGATATTTTGATGAGATGTATGTTGTCTATCCTCTAGTGGTGTTATGTGAACGTCGACTACATGACACTTCACCATTATTTGGGCCTAGAGGAAGGCATTGGGAAGTAATAAGTAGATGATGGGTTGCTAGAGTGACAGAAGCTTAAACCCTAGTTTATGCGTTGCTTCGTAAGGGGCTGATTTGGATCCACATGTTTCATGCTATGGTTAGGTTTACTTTAATACTTCTTTTGTAGTTGCGGATGCTTGCAGTAGGGGTTAATCATAAGTGGGATGCTTGTCCAAGTAAGGACAACACCCAAGCACCGGTCCACCCACATATCAAATTATCAAAGTACCGAACGCGAATCATATGAACGTGATGAAAACTAGCTTGACGATAATTCCCATGTGTCCTCGGGAGCGCTTTTCTCTATATAAGAGTTTGTCCAGGCTTGTCCTTTGCTACAAAAAGGATTGGGCCACCTTGCTGCACTTTATTTACTTTTGTTACTTGTTGCTCGTTACCAATTATCCTATCGCAAAACTATCTGTTACCTATAATTTCAGTGCTGGCAGAGAATACCTTGCTGAAAACCGCCTATCATTTCCTTCTGCTCCTCGTTGGGTTCGACACTCTTACTTATCGAAAGGACTACGATAGATCCCCTATACTTGTGGGTCATCAATGGCCGCCCCGCTCCTCTAGTACGGCCTTTCTGCACCTTCTATGGCTCTGATAATCAAGGCCGACCCTCTGCTCCAACCATTGACGCCCTGCTTTTGGCCATGGCACTCCTTCCCGCGCCCTCCGCGTCCACCACCTACCACACCCAATGCATGCAGGGCATGTGGCAGGTGCGTGCGAAATGAGAGGCAAGTGGGATGGCAGTTTCCGCCCCGTGATCGTGGGGCGTGGGCAATCCGTGGGCCACGACCAAAGTTTTTCCACAGCATTGCGTGCGACGTGCGGGAAAACTGGAAACGGGCCTGGACCCAAGATTAATGAAGAAGCAAAGAAGACCTCAAAAGGCTAGCCCCTTCAGCATCCCCGCCTGTGCACTTATTAGGCCCTACCCCGATGACACTCGACAACGCGTTCGGGGCAGTCCTGGGGGCTTCCGTCGGTGCAGCAAACCCTGGGTCTGTTGCCCAGACTGTGCACAGGCATGGGAACATGATTGAGGCACCAACCCAAGTCAGAGTACAAGAGACCAAGAGCTTTTAAGGACCAACATGCAAACCAAGAGTACCAAGGTCAAGCTAGAGAAACAAGATACCATTAGGAGAATAGCCTCCCTTGCCGGACAGACGAGCTCAACAGGGGCGGGATCGCACCCGGAAGAAGACACCCAAGACGTCCCGGCAGGGCTTGCCGGGACTCATGAGGGCAAAACCACCTCACCCAACTAATCCACCACGACCCGCATCGTCAATCAGTGCGGTGTCAAGCCGCAAAGTAACTAAGTGGCAGCCATTCGCCACATGGCAGCCTTTCTCTATGGAAAATGCCCAAGAACGACACCCGTCTTGCGACGTGTCAAGCGAGCAGGTGTGAAACTGGCAAAATAGCCTGGCAAGGCTTGCCAGGCAACCAACGACGTGATGTTAAGCAGTGCATTTAATGCACCCTGTCAGCCTGCAGAGTTAGGTATGATAGCACTGTTTGCTATCTTATTAGTGCATAATGACTACTTTGCAATTGTGGTAACCCCTTTATCTATAGAAGGAGGCCCATGGCAACCGTAGAAAGGGTTAGAAGGTTGGATAACACATACGCCCATACGCGCGTAACCACTGCCGCCCTTGCCGGGCAAGTGTACTACGCTCCACCACCACTCTTCCACCATAAATCCACTAAAGCAGGAGTAGGGTTTTACGCCTCACGGCAGCCCGAACCTGGGTAAAATTGCCTTCATGATCTCTACCGTGCTGCCCCACGCTCGTCTGCTCTTTGTGCAACGTGACGTCCCCCTACCGAACCAGCAAGGGGCCTTCTGATCCCATAGGTGCCCGTGGTTTCCCACGACACTACACAACATCTGTAGGGACACACATAAAAAAACAAAATAAAAATCCATCATGCGCACTAGCTCAGGACCACTATGAAGATGCATACACTACTGCATGTTGGTCCAAATGCGACAGTTCAATTAGAGACCCTTCGACGAAACTGTGTGCGATGCATTAATCACAAACGGTGATGTAATAAAACCGTCAAAAAAGATGCAAAACATTTGCGATGGCTGTGAAATTAAACACAGTTCAATTTAGAGTTGCGTGTGCGATGCGTGGCAAACAGTTAATCCAGAAGAACTGTTTGCGATGAGGCAGAACAATTGAAACGAGCATCCAGATGAGGGTGTGTGCATTATACGGCATACAGTTCACTAGGATGAACTGTGTGTGATTAGGCAACACAATAGAAACAGTCAGCCAAATCAAGGTGTGTGCGATGGAGGGCATACAGTTCACTCGGATGAACTGTTTGCGATGAGCCAACACAACAGAAACAGTTCAACTGAACAAGATGTGTGCGATATGCGGCAAAGAAATCCTTAATCAGAAATGTGTGCGAAGACCAATAATAACACAGACGATTGCTGCTAATAAGCCGTGTGATTTGCTCTGTCTACAGAATAATATACATACACACACACACATATATAACTAAAATAAACATCCAATTACATTAGTGACTATACAGATCATTCGAGCACACCTCAATAAACAATTGCATGCATTCTAATCTAGGAGAAACGATCGTCTAGACATTTACTTCTTGTGACGCTCCCGCCACTGCTCTGTGGCTCGATCCCTCGTCTGGGGCAGGAAGAAGACACTTCCTCATGTCAACGATCCGCCTGTACATCTCGTAGCTTGTGTACGCGTCCTTGGCCGCGTACTTGATGGGTTCTTCATCCAGTCCATCATGCCAGACACTGTGGCAGGCGTTCTTGTCCTTCTTGATCTCATCCTTCATCTTCATGTAGTAGGGGTCAATAATGGCCGAGGCAAGGTCAACCAGGGAGTTCTGTTTGTTGTTGTCACTGCCCGAGACCTTGTAGTGGTCCTGGATGTTGACGAGATTCTGGCATTTCAAGCCCAAAACCTGAGCGCTTTTAGATCGTTGGTGGTGTCCACTTTAGCGAAACTGTAGTCGAAGCTATTGATAAACCTGGAGAAACGCTCGCAAGGCCTTGTGGCTAGGTCGTACTGGTAGACGAGGACGTCATGTCACACGCACAACTAGGCGACGACAACCTTCTGATCGTGCCCGGCACGACCGATGGTGTACTCGAGGTCGAAGCCGACCACTTGGTACTTGTCCTCAGCAAGCAACTACTCCATTGTTTGGATGGAGCTCTCCACCGAGACAGGCTCGTTCGTGTACATCACCGAGAGGGCCTTCCACCTCACGTGGGTGTCCACTACGTGATGCGTGGTGAACTGCCCCCCGTTGTCGTCGTCGGCCGCTGGGAGCGCCATTGGGGCCACGGGGAGCGCCATTGGAACCACTGGACGTCCTCTCTGTATGTGTCGTCGTGGGTGTGCTTATTGTGTCGTGTGGTGCGAGAGATGAAGGTAAATGGCCACAAGAATAAATGGGGCCGGGCGACCTGGATTCTCAGCGCATCCGCATGGCAGTTTTTGCAGCGCGTAACTACATCGTGGCACCGCGCCCGACACAACCGCATGCGCACGAACGTACGTGATTGTGTGCCGACCACAAACACTGGCAACACACGTGGAGGGACGAGGGCAGAGCGTCCGAAGGGACACGAGAGCAGAGCGCGCGCGGCGAGCCCCCTCAACCGCGAGCAACCACACACATAGAGCAGTTGAACACGCAGGGAATGTTTGTCTACAAGCCATCCGGCAGTTGCGTCGCTGCTTAGAGAGCAGACATGTGCTACTACCTCCGTCTTGGTCTATTAGTCCCCTTTATATTCTGTGCCATATTTTGACCTTAAATTTAACCAACAAAATGTTAATGCATGTTATAAAAATTATATAATTGGAAACTATGTTCAAGTACGAATCCAACGATATAATCTCCGGCGACATGCATTCGTATATTATTAGTTAAATCTCTAGTCAAAATTTGGCACAAAAATACATAGACGATTTATAAACCAGGACAGAGGTAGTAGGTAATTTAATCATAAACGCTTTTTTATTAACCGTATGTGTACGTGTCCTTTCGTCCTCCTCTCGCACGTCTTGTCACCCCGCTGTCGTAGACGGCTTAGAGCGCAAGCTTGAGCAGCGCACGGGGGCGTTATTTTGGCCAAACGGTGGTGAGCCCATTCCCACGCAACCACGCAGGTTCCCGCGCAGGTTCCCGACTCGGTGAAATCCCCCAAAATCCCAATGCTTACCGGCCTGCTATATAAACTCTCATGGCCGGCGAGTCCTGCGTGGCATTTTCCCCTCCCTCCCTGTAGCTTATCTCGTCCGCTTCTCCCATAATCGCCAATGGCACCGGTCCATCATCGTCGCTCAGCCACTCCGCCGTCATCAGAGGACAACTCACTGGTACGCATCGGTGCTATACAAACGGTTTTAACACCTTTCTGCGACAGCATTTGGAACCGTCGGCAAGTGAGTGTGGGCAATAGGGGGTCCTTCCCACACGACCCAGAAACCGTTGGGGATAGGGAGCCAAGATGCATATACTGTACTCCTACTCGTTTGTGCTCGCATTGCCATCGTAGTCGGTATTCTGTGGTGCTACGTTTACGATGCGCGGCCCATCACAAACGGTTCACTATTATAGAACGTGTATGATAAGCATACAATCACACACATTCGCTTTTTCCAAACCGTATGTGATAACTAATTAAGAAGATTAATTAGCTAATCATCATATTAGTGTCGGATAGGATTACGAAACGTCGGACCGTTGTAACATCGTCGTACATGACAACTATCGCACATGACAACTATCACACACGCTATTCTGTGGTGCAACGTTTACGATTCATACTTCATCAGAAATAGTTCATGGTTGCGAATCGTGTACGATAAGGCAACTATCACAGCGTTTAGTTTGCCCGCACCGTTTGTGATATTGTCTGACATCGCACACGCTTTGCAAACAGCAACTGTGTGCACGCTTGCACACGTTTCCTCTCTGTGAACCGTCTCGGATTATGGTGTATATTGCAAACATTTGTGTTTGACCAACCGTGTGTGCCCTAACGACCTGGAGAGCATAATTTCACCGTAATTTAATTGCTGCTATTTCAAATTGTACCAAATTTGAATTTGAATGTATGCTATAGCTTTATTCTTATCCATCAGGTTCAAACAACCAATGCATTATTCAATTCATAGGTACATATCAAGAATTACATAAGAACCAAATAAAGAATGATGAACCACAGTTGTATACTTGTACTATTAAAAGCGGTAAAGAAAGAGATGAAATACATTTTGGTTGCTGAACAAGCTAAAGCAGAATGCCCATATTGTGCCCTTTCTCCATGCAGAAGGCACGCACGACTCTAGTCCAACCCCTTGTGATGGCCGACCGCCCATCCTTCACAGTCTTCATGAAAACATCTAGATAATCATCGTGTTCTGGTAGAAATACTTTAACCTTTGCATGCCCACCAATCATGTATTTTGAGAGGTAATCTTGAGTACTGCTTTGGGAACCACTGCAAAGGAAAAAAGATTCAGACATTGTCATCTAACACAACTCATTACGGGCAGTAAAAAGAAGGCTGCAAAGTTCTTACTTACCATCCTGCAGTTCGCTATTGTGTTGGATAAAGTGTAAACAAATAGTTTAATTACCATCTTTTGACCCATTTTACTAACAATCTTTATCAGCTTCCTCACTTGATGCTGGTTCATCGATATCTCATTTCCCCATACGCAGAAAGGGTTGAAGCGCGGATCTTTACCAATGACATATGTACCTAAAAGCACCAAGTTAATATTAGAAGCTAAACACCAATTGCACAATGATGTAGTACAACACTCTTTTATAATATCTTATAACATCCAACATACTCACATATTAGATGAATTAACATCTTATATTATGGGCCGGAAGGAGTTTATTGCATTCTTACAAATTATCAGCTGATTAACTGCTGATGTATGCATGGGTTAGAGTTAGTTTGAGCTAGTTCGGGCTCAAATAGCCCTAAAGTATATCTAAACATGAGGGCTAGTTTGAGCTAGTTGCATCTATAACCCACCCAAAAAAACTCTCCAACCCAAGAGGTGCTAATTGGAGCTAGTTCTCCTAGTGCATTTATTGTCAATCTAACCCTATCATCCAAACACCTCTCTGGATGGAGTTAGTTTAGGGTTAGTCATGAGCTAGAAACTAACTCTAACCTCTAGCTAAGTTGAATATCCAAACAGGGCTGTGTTGTTGTTGTTGTTGTTGTTGCTGTTGTTGTTGTTGTTGT
>NC_057811.1:69914955-69949521 GCF_018294505.1 Triticum aestivum
CATCATCTGAACATTAAGATAACACTCTTCCTTGTTGCTATGTAGCCTAGGATTGCATACTTAGACATTAAGTACAATGCATGCTGCTTTGTAGCCTCAGATATATTACATATGGCCCTAGTTAACCTAATGATAAATGGGTTGCAGATATATTCAGTTAAAAGTCCGATTCACCGATTAGTCCCTTATCAGCCCCCGGCCTATATGGTACCAGCTACCGATATCCTGAACAGTGAGCATATATAAGCCATGAGATGAAACTAACCTCGATGGATAACAACAGCCATTCCCAAAATTGTCCTGTGTAGGTACATCGAGAAGCATGTTAAGCACAACAGGCTAAACATCAACCAAAATTATCCATGGCAGACCAAATAATCTCCAAAAGATAGCTTCAATGTGCAGGTTTAAGCACGCTAGTAAAGCAAAACAAGTGGAAAGGTGTGTTAACTGCAACAGGCCTAATAATATTTAACAATAAGCAAACATAGTCATTCAAACTGGTATTGTGCCGGTCTAAGTACACTGGTTATTGTTAAATAAAAATGGAAAGGCGTGTTAACTACAAGATGCAGCAACCAAATGTAGTCATTCATAGTGGTATTGTTGAAACTGGCACTGATGAAATTGAACTGCACAGTTCACACTTGCACATATAGAACATCACGTTGTGAATAACTGGAATAAACAAGGCATACTACGAACAACCAAAGATAGCATTTGAAAATGGACATATGCTAACTACAAACAACAGAACAATCAAAAAACTTTAAAAGAGGCATATGCTAGCTATATCAGGCTTAACAACAAGCAAATATATGTATTCCTATCGGTGTGTTTAAAACTGGATTGATGAAATGTACTGCATAGTAAATAATTGCACATATAGAGCATCACATTGTGAACAACTGGAATAAACACGGCATACTGAAACAACCAGATATAGCAATTAAAACTGGACATATTCTCACTACACTACAAAAGGGACTCGACAAAACAAATCACGGGTTTCCCCCTGTGAAGAGGCACGGCAAAACAAATCATGGGTTTCCTCACTTGTCATAGATGGGCTCGTTCCCGTGGGAAGAGCATGGACCCTGGATGCGCTCCATGTTGTCGCAGATGGGCTCCTTCCCCTTGGAAGAGCACGGCTATAGGGTGTCCTCCCTGATGTCGCAGACGGGCTCTTTCCCCTTGGAAGAGCAGATGGGCTCTTTCCCCTTGGAAGAGCTGGAGAGGGTGCCCTCCTCGTGGTCGCCGTCGATGAGGTCTGACTTGGAAGCTGTGGATCCCAAGCCAGCGTCGCAGAACGTGTCCTTTAGAAATGACAAAAGGGGCTCGATGGCGATGTAGGATGGCAAATTCTTGACAGCGAGCCAGAGGAGATCAGCGGCGGGGCCGTGGATGAGATCGACAGTAGTTGACTCCGAGGGTTGGGGATGGGCCACTAACCTATGACATAGCCCGGCTCAGGCCATCGCTGTCGACGACCTCGATGTCGTAGCCGGCGTCTGCGACATACCCGCATACTCTAGCCTACTGATTGAGTGTTTGCGGCCAGTAATGGTTGCGAGCTTCCTCGGCGACGTCGGGCGAAGAGACCGCGATACACCTATTTTCGGCCAGTTGCTCCTCAAGCTCCATGGGAAGCATAGCCGGGGTTAGGCTGCGACGCTCTGGAGTGGGGGATGGGGATGGGGATGGGGAGATGTGGGAATGGGGGCATTTGGAAGGCGTCATCTAAGAAACTCAGGGCGACCTGGGTATGGAGATTGGTGGGTAAGCTACACGGGCTAACCGACAGATGTTGACAATGGAGGCCTTGCGGCGGTGGCGGCGGGGACCTTGCTAGGGTTTCGAGTGAGGGAGGGGATGTGTGTGTGTGCGCGTGCCCAAGGAGGTTTTTGTGTGTGTGTGTGGAGGGGGGTGTGTTTGAGGAAATTACGCGGGTACTGAAAATTTTACTACGCGGGAGTCAAACGCGAGAGTGAAATGCTGGGGCTATTGAAAATTTTGATGATGGTGCATCACACACGGTTCGGAGATAACAACCGTGTGTTATGAAACAGAAAAACCCTCGAGGCGGGCAGATATTTTCTAGGGATGCAGGCGGGATTGGGAACAAGAAACATCGCACACGGTCCGGAGATAACAACCGTGTGTTATGAGACAGAAAAACCCTCGAGGCGGGCAGATATTTTCTAGGGATGCAGGCGGGATTGGGAACAAGAAACATCGCACACGGTTCGGAGATAACAACCGTTTGTTATGAAACTGAAAAATCCTCGAGGCAGGTAGATATTTTCTAGGGATGCAGGTGGGATTGGGAACAAGAAACATCCCACACGATCGAAACACAATAACCATGTGTTATCAAACAGAAAAAGCTGTAGGCGGGTAGATATTTTTGAGAGGGGAAGCCTCGTGGAGCCCAATGTACTGTACGGATGTGTGCGTGACAGGGGCACCGGCATGGCACACGGTTAGTTTGAGTGAACCGTGTCTGTTGCGTCATCCGACTTGTCTAATGTTCATAAATTTGGTGAAAAATGACGAGGGAGAGGGTCAGAACACGACCACACTTGCATGTGGACCAAATTTATGTATGAAAAGGGTGGTTTGATTTTCAAATACCAAATGCAACTTCGATGTGGCACCTATCTCGCAAGGTGCACAGTATTGCTTTTCCCCCTCGTGTCGGCAACAAGGGAATCCTAAGCTATGAATGCATGCCCCCAACCGAGGTTCACCTAGCAAAGTGCAAAGTAGCTAGTAGGCCCCCTCCCTCGTGTCGGCACGAAGGGAATCCTAAGCTATGAATGGATGCCCCCTGACCGTGGTTCACCTAGCAAAGTGCAAAGTAGCTAGCAACCCCCCTCGTGTCGGCACGAAGGGAATCTTAAGCTATGAATGCATGCCCCCAACCGAGGTTCACCTAGCAAAGTGCAAAGTAGCACCCCCCCACACACACTTTCAGTCGGCGGGCCAGAGAGGCATCTCACCAAGATTGATCATAAAACGGACCAAGAATAATCCACCTTGGTCGTACAACCTCTCTCTTTTGTTGGTCAAAGTGATCGTCCATGCGACCCCGGAAATAGGCTAGATCGCCAATGATCACGCAAGTAGCTAGTCCCCGAAGACAACCACTACATGCGTGTGGCCCAAACATATGTATGGAGAGGTGTGTTTTTGAGTACACAATGGAACAACTTTGATGTGGCACCGTGATTTCAAACTAGAAATCTCCACACTGAGTGATGGTTAGGTTGACAATGCATATGTATGTTACACCACACTTCAAGCTGACGACGGGGATTCATGCATGCATGCGTGCATACACTACAAAAAAATACACTTCCGTGATGATACGTGTTTGTCAAAGTAGGTCGCGTTTTTTGTCATGCATGTACCTCCATGACAAATTTATGACAGAATCAAGATAGTCATACCTGTGCTGTCGTAGAAGTGTTCCATGACATTACCAAAATTATCATCACGGAAGTGTCCACTTCCATGACGATAAATCGCGCGTCATAGAAGTGCTTTTGTCAAGGGTGACCGACACGTGGCATCCACCGTAACGGAACACCGTTAAGCTATCGGGTCGGGTTTTGGATCCGATAACCCGTTAACAGCCGCGACCAATGGGGATTTTCCACGTGTAAAATCATCATTGGCTGGAGGAAACACGTGTCGGCTCATCGTTGGGACAGATGTCATCCACTCATTGGACAGAAGGTGCCTATGATACGTCGACACATGGCACGTCCCATCAAGTTTAAATGGGCCGTCACAACTAAAGGCCCACAAGATTTTGCGGACCATAATGGGCCGGCCCAGCTAAAGGCCCACGAGATTTTGCGGACCATAATGGGCTGGCCCAGCTAAAGGCCCACAAGATTTCGCGGGCCATAATGGGCCGGCCCAGGTAAAGGCCCACAAGATTTTTGTGGGCCCGTTAATTGTTCGCCGAATATTTGGGCCCAACTACAGCCCAGTGACTTTCGGCCTGTTAGAGGCCTGATGTAGACATGGGCCCATTCCAGCCCGGTGTGACTTTCGGCCTGGGAATGGCCCGTGCTGCCCATGGGCCATATATGGTCCGACGGGACATCGGGCCCACTAACGGCCCGTGCTAAAGGTGGCAACAGTTAAGCCCAACGTGACTTTGGGCCTGTTAAAGGCCTGCCACGTAATTCGGCCCGTTGATGCCTGTGCTAAGCTTTCAGCCTCTTAAAGGCCCATGATATCAGTGGGCCAACTAAGGCCCGAGATATGTTTCAGCCTGGTAACGGCCCGTGAGCTAACTGGGCCCAAAACGGCCCGGTCTACATTTCGGCCTGCTGAAGGCCCGTCGACGACTAGTGAAAATTGAGGCCCAACATGCATTTTGGCCTGCTAAAGGCCCGTGGTTTCATCTCAGGCGTAACAGGCCAGTACAATATTCAGCCTGTTAATGGCCCAATGCTACCTGGGCCAAACTAAGCGCTGGGTCGACAAAAGGCCCAACTAAAATATAGGCTGGTGTAAGTTTGGGCCTGGCGCAATGTGTGAAGGCCCCAATCATTCGGGCCCAAGAAAGACGCAGGCCAGCCCAATTGTGGCCCGCTAAAAACCTGGCCCGTTAGAGTCAAATGTTTCGGTCCGGTGGACTACATCTGATTTTTTTTTTCAGATAGCGAATGATGGCAGTAACTAGTAGGAATTAAGAACAAACCTACTCTATACAAAAAATAAATTACGACATAGTAAGTAAGAATAAACCTACACTATACAATAAAGGATTTAAGGTATATACATCCACTGGGCATCGAAGTTCGCCACCAGTGATCATAAAGCGCAACGAAGAAGCAGATTACAAAAACTGGGCACCATTGCAGCGTAACAAAATAATACTGAACCGAGACCACTTCCAAGACAGTTCAAGAAAGGTTAGCCTTGCGAGGGAACTGCTGCGCAAGCTGCTGAGCAAGGCTGTGAGACCGGCCTAGCATGTCGGTCACAGCTTCCAGGTGTAGCTGTTTAGCGATGAGGTTCTCATTGGTGTTCTCCGCAATCTTTCTTAGAGATAGGACTTCAAGTCGAAGTTGAGTTGCAGAATGCCTTTGTGCTAGAACTTGGGACTGAAGAAGTCGAACTGATTCAGACAACGAATTCTGTGAGCTTGTCTGACTGTTAGTCTCAAGTAACTTGAACATTGCATCAAGACAAGACTTTGGGGTTGTCTTGCTATCTTCAAGATGTTTTGCCTTCTTTGCTGCAATATATGTTGGGTTTGTCTCACAGCCTTCAGCAGACTTGTGCATGCCATCAGGCATATCACCCTGAAACAAAGCAGAGAGATGACAGGTTTTGCACGTGTATAAACAAAGATGATAACTGTTCTGTCAATTCTATCCAATTTCAAATTAGAAAATAAAGAGTAAGTTCAAAATATCAATAGCATAATTTGGCATTGTTCATAATGCGGGGAGCTTCACCACACTACTGGATTACCATGTCAACATAACAAGCATAGATGAAGGGTAAAGAAAATCATTGTATCTATTTTGGATAATGTGCATGGCATGTTGTTCATATCATCAGCCACATCAGTAAGATAAAAGAGGAGATGACAAGGTGCAAACGTGGGCTGCTTCACCACACACTGGATTATAGATCCACAAAAAAAGCATACATATAGGGAGTATTAAGTAATGTGCATGGTATGAATAAGGAATTTGGTTTTAAAAGTAAAACTTAGAACTTACGGTTCTTACGAACATGCATTTTGGTAGAAACAACAAACTAAACAGCAGTAAACGATAGGGAGTATGAGCAAATTAAACAGCAGTTGAGGATAAAGGCTTTAGAAGGACTGACTTACATTAACAGTTAACACCGGCTTTATAATGCCCTTCTCCATGTCAAGGGAAGGATAACTCAAGAATTTCAGCACAGAATCTTCTCCATAAGCATTGCCTGTACTCTACATTTTCTAGAGAGTAATTATAGATATGATAATACTGGAAGGGATAGAGGATAATGAAGATAAGATGCAGATTGATGCTACATAATCAACTACCAATCCCTGGAAGTACAAGCGTTACAGGACAAAATGTACTGACAAGAGCAATGGGCTACACTTCTGCACTGGCATTGTCTGTGTATTCTACTTGTTGGTAAGATTAAATATAGATCTGATCTTTTTTAGTAAATGGTGGGCGAGGGAGATAAGATGCAGAATGCTACAAAATGAACCAATCCCTCTTCCCATAATACAAGAGTGTTTTGAACACGGGTGTACTATACAAAACGTTCTTATATTATGGGACGGAGGGAGTAGCTGTTAATGTAAGTACAGTGATAGACCACGTTCAGTCCTTACAAGAGGACTGCAGAGCTAAACCTCTTCAAAAGCATTGGGTTGATTCTAAATTTATGTAAGAGTCCATACGGATCTTATAATGTCCACCAAATGGACGATTACGAGGCTAACATGTGCAGTGATGCTACATAATCAAACAGCTATGAAAGTAAGTATGGTCATACAAGGCAAGAGGTACTCACAAGAGCAATGCAGTGTGCAGTATAGTTGCGAGATTCTGTGGTCCCTTGAGAACGAATGTTCTTCTGCTAACAGTTTTTGTACAAGTGAGACATTAAGGCAAATGCAGAAATGTAGTTCAAATTGTGATGTGATATCATAGACAGTACCTTACACTGCAGCCGAGACCAATGTGTAACAAGATTATTCCAGTCACCGTCGGATAAATGTAGCACCAGAGACTTTAGAGAAATTTCGTTCAGAGGCTTGCCATTGAAGTGCGCTTGCCTCAGGTAGGAACGATACTTCATCAACGAGTGCTTGAAAAGTGCAACCAACCCTTGCTCGTCATCACAATCCAGTTTGCTCCTCGCCTATTTAAAAGAATGAAATCTTGTGTCTTCTGTCAGCAGAAACATATGCAGTAATGACCATGAATAACATTAGTACATTACTTACGCGTAAGTTGCGGAGGAAGACTGGAAATTGTTCTGTGTCTGCGGTATAATCTTTCCATGAAGGAAAGATGCGCACAAAGTTCCTGACAACAACATAAGCTTCATCTTCTAAACTGGGAAGAAATGGAACAGGGGTCCTTATTTGCTGCATTTGGGGCTCTCTCTGGTTCGAAAAGGGATTTGGCAACCGGATTTGGTGTACTCTTTGCTGGAATGGGGGTTTTGCGTCGTACAGCTGGTGCTATGTCAACTGGCATAATCATACTGTTTGCTGCAGTTGGGGTCTACTGAGTTGGGGCATCAGAAATGACCAGTGTAGTAGGGCTAGAGTCTGCTAGAGTTGGGGTATTTTGTGGGTCAGTTGATATTGCAACTACACCTAATGGGCTATTTGATTTATCAGGTGCCACTACCTTTTCCAAATACTTTGCTTGTGCTCCTCCACGATCAGCAATCGCCCTCTTCCTTTTGAACGTCTGATACACAAGAACAACATTTGAATGGATAAATATGGTATGATGACAGATGGAATATGTACTGAAAATGGATAGGCAGGGCGTATTCACATACACGATGTGTAAACTAAGCTAATGGCAGTTCAACAAAGTAGAAGCAATGCAAAGCATCAGTTGCAAGATATGTGCGAGCAATGTAACCTTGGAAAGTTAGAGCAAGTACCTTGATGGGTGAATAAGATAGGGCATCTTCCTCTGACTCCTCCACTAGGGAGCTACATTCACTTAGGTCTCCCTCTAGCTCAGAATCACTGTTAGGATCATATTCTGAGCATGAATCTGTAGGTGGAGAGCGTTTGCATTGCATTGCATCCAGACTTGATTTCAGTCCCTTAATGCCAAGTTTGACATCCATGGCATTGTTCTTCTTTATTCTTTTCATGCACGCAAGCTCATAATCATTATGATGCTGTTCAGAATCTGAGATTGATGAAAACATAAAAAGTAGTCAGATTATCTATGGAATGCATTGTGGATTCAACTCGGAGAGTGTCTCCCTATAAACCCCTGCATATGCAAAGTTCACCTCCCCAACCGTGCCGACCAGACCACACACAGAAATACAAACCCCTTATGTCTCTATAACAGGCAGACACACATTTCAAAACTGAAGTAGGAACATTAGAATCATATGAAATTCGTATTTGAACAAATAAACTAAGCAATTATGAGTGGCGTAATGTTTAGCTTCAAGGGTGGAGTGTTGGTAGTGCGACACAAAGCAAGTAGGCAGATTGTATTCCATGTAAAAGATCGTATGTAAAAGCTGGAAATGACACTTTCTTTCTATACAATGCAGTGTTCGTTACCCACACATGATGGAAGAGATCACATAGAGAAATACTATTCACTCATGTCTACGGTTCCAGTATTTAGAAACAGGGTGGTCCACCCTAAAAGAATATTGACAACAAATATGACAAGGCAAGCATAGATGTAGTGAATCAATCATTTACTTGTGAGCTTACTAGGACAAGTATGCAGAATTGTAACTGCAGTAAGAGACCGTCCAAAATCTGAATGAAGAAGTTTGTCTAGCACTTATTGTTTGCAACTAATCGACGTGAATAATTGGATATTATATCGAATGATTAAGAAAGACAAGTAAAATTGTCAACAAACCTGGCTTGCAGTAGTAATCTGGGTCAATGTCACTACGAGCAACAATCCAAAATGACTAGTTTCTGTTCCGAGGGCCGGAATTTTGAAAACCCTGTGAACTGTAGAGGTACTAAAGATTACCAAAATACATCTGAACCATTAAGTGTAGGTTGCACTGAGCACACAACAAACCCTAATGACAGTCCTGCCTAATGAGTAATGAATCAATTAGAAAATGGGTGATGAGGAGTGGCTGCTGAGTGTTGAGGACGTATCTTAGGATAAATCGGGTTGGCTTGGTGGGTGCTGAACGCCTGAGCCCTGAATGGACTGGGAAGGTAGGCACGGCGGCGCGCCCGGGCAGCGGTGACGCTGTTGGGCGAGCGGCTCCTGGCCTCCTGTTAGTCCGGCGTCTCCTCCTAGAGTCATGCCGTCCGGGGACGGCAAGTCACCGGCGAGGCAGGCGGCTGGGGCCGAGTAGAGATCGGAAGCGCGCAGCAGAACAGAGGGGAATCGGGGCCTGGGACGACCCAAAATCCCAGGGTGGGCCGGCCCACCGTGGGCACCCTGTAGAGATACACACCCGAGCGGCGAACATGCATTTCCGAAACTAATTTAGGAACATTTAGCTGACCAATTAAACAACTCTGTTTTAATAATATCAGATTCGTATTTGAACAACTAAGCTTGTTTAGCTTGATGGGTGGAGCAGTGTTATTATGACACGAAGCACGTATTCTGATCGTATAGTGATCATAAAAGGGGAAACTCTAAGCATATTTTTTTTAGCAAAAGAGGGTTTCCCCTCCGATTTCTATTAAAGAAACCACCACGGAACCCACATGATCAATTAAACCCTAAGCATGATCAATTAAACCGTATTATGGCTGTGCCATGGCAGATTTGAAGCTGCAAACTGGAGAAATGATATTTAGCATCCATTGTTTGCTTCGAACTAAGAACTAAATTCTAAGAGCTGAAAAGAAAGTAGAGTAACCAAGTTAAGATCTATTTTCTGGTTGAGATCAAAAAGTTGAGGAGATATGAAGTACCACCTCTCTTGCGGCGCCGTGTAGGCATCGGGGGTGCGATGGCTGTTGGTGGCGTTGAAGCAGATCTGCGACGGTAGACGGGTCCATCGGGGGATAAGTCCCGTTGCGGTGGAAGATAAGGTCGTGTGAGCGGCCCCGGCAAAGAGGACGACGGCGCCGATGAAGCGAGAGGACGCGATGCAAGGCTATTGGTCCGTCGACGTGGATGAGAAACATCCATCTCTAGCAGTGGACGACGCGGTCTTGGTAGGCGCTCCGGCATGGTGGAGGACGGTGGCGATGGATGTGGTGGAGGACGGCGGCGATGGATGGGGTGGCGGACGGAGGCTGGTGTGGGGATGGGGTGTTCTAGCACGGACGGTGTATGAATGGGAAAATGGAGGGAGAGGTACGGGGAACCATGTTTTTGGGACGCGCCTATCTGAAATATGGGAAAGTTATGAACTTAGCCCCCGTTTAAAATTTGGACGTCTCGTCGGTTGGGGATAGGACGGTAATCTCGCATCTCGCCAATATTTGCCCAGAGCGATTTCGGGCGAGGAGAGGGTGGTTGGCGCCCATGGTTGGCGCCCACGGTGTATGAACGGTGCTGACAGGTAGGGCGGTTGTGTCACGTCTGAGTGAAGTTACAAACCTGCCCCTATTGAAAATATTTGCCTGGATCGATTTCGGCCGAGTCGAGTTTGTTTTGCCGCCCACCGTGTATGAATGGGGAATGGAGGGAGAAACAGAGGTCTTTCGGACGAGCTTGAATCAAATGAGTTTTGCCGCCCATGTTTGACGCCCACCGTGTTGGAATGGGCTCAGAGGCGGTCGTGTCATGTCTAATTGAATTTACTAACCTACCCTTATTTAGAGCAGTGGAAATCGGGCTGATGGATTGTCCGTGTAATGGGTAGACATTAATTTCCATCTCCCAAACACTTGGCTTCGGGCAGCCGACGTGGGAGTGGACATTTTGCTGATTCTTTCGAATTTTGGGACAATAAGCATCCACGTTTACCCTGGCAACTAAATTCGAATCCATTTTGTATTCCTATATGAATCTTTATAAATCATTCTATGTGTTTTTATATATCTTCATAGGGACGACAAAGATGTATTCCACTGTCATATATGAATATGGTTTACAAATGCCGATACTCAAATTCAGAAACTAGAATCCAGTTTAAGGTGAATTCGAATATTTGGAACACTTCATGTCCAACTCAAATGTCACACGCAGCATAATGTGTACTCCCATTTAGATATGTACACAAGCGATGTATCAAGATTCAAATACCGAGTCAATCAACCAAGAATGTACAGAACTAACAGACATATAAACACTTATAGGTATATGGATCAATAATATCAACTAACATACATAAGCCAGGCCGCTGTCCTTTTTTGGCTACAACAGCATCCTTTTTTAGCCAGCATCTTGGCCCTTTCCAATGCGTGCCACTTATGGTCCATCTATGCTACTACTATTGCTGAATGCACATTCAGCCCGATTGGCATATTTGTAGGTCTGGCACAGCAATCCAAATGAAATGTCTCCGAGTCTTATCAATTAATACAGACTTGTGCTCAAATAAAATTACAAACCAAAAAACAGAAAAAACAATTATTACATGATCTCTAAAACAAATGGTTTGATTGATTACATGAACAGACAACACAAAGGTTATTCAACTATGGAAAGAACATTTCACCTATAATTTACCAAGTAGGAATTTAATTTCCTTTTTTCCTTCAGGACCTTAACAATCTGGTCAGTCTCAGCTTGCTTCGTTTTGAAATCCACCGAATATTTTATGGTTGTCTTGAGTACTGCTTGTGATTGTGCTGTTTGCTTCCTCAACATGTCAACTTCAAATCTAAGTGCAAAAGCAGAATCTCTTTCTACCACTACTTTAGCCTCTAGAGCATCAGTAGTTGGCAATTCATAATGCACGATTGGGCCGGTGCCACTACTGTGGGATGATGCAACGTCCATGGGGACCTCGCTCTTTGATCTTGGGCTAACCTGTTTTGCCATTAAAGTTCCGATTGGATTTAGAAAAGTTGAAGTTAGCAAAACATCTCAACTGGGAGTTATAACAGCAAACCAGTTAAACAAACAAGGAATTAAAGAGTTTCAATTGGATGCTGAAAAGTAGTTATTAATATCATTGTAACCCGCTGTTGCAGCAGCAAAGCTGTTAAACAAACAAGTAGATATTTAAGTTAAGGCAAACAGGTAATTCTTAACAGTAAGTATCAAACACATAGATAGGCGCAGTCTACAATATGATTAACAGGCTGTGCCATTATGTAATCAGTAGCAAACTAAATTAAGCCAAGCAACGTAATTGAACAATTTTGCAATAAGTGGCTAACTAAAATTCCGAGAAGCAGGTAATTGAACTTACGCTAGTTCTTTGTACAGGCACACTGCAACTTCTTTTTCACTTACAAGGTTGTACGAAGGAGTCCATGGCATCAATTGCTTGGATACGCAGTCCCAATACTTCTTTCTTCCCACACTGCATGGGTAAGTCGAATGGTTAATCTGGTAAGATGGTGCGTCCTTGATATCTTATATGAGGACGTGTAGTCAGACTAGTTGTAGCCAAACACATCACACTGGCTTTTACTGTATATTTCATGCGATTACTTTTGGCATATCGAGATCTAAGCAATCTACAATAGGATGAAAAGACTGGCATCCTTCACATTATTGGCGAACTCAGTTCATAGAAACAAGCAATTCAACCATTCTGTGGGTAAATCAAAAGCGCCACTGGAATATTTTTCACTATCCAATCATACACGCAAAAAGGGGCGACGCCACCATAGGGGCTGGTATGGGCGGCCGCCTCAGGTGGCTGGAAAGTGTGCACCTAGTTTGAGTCGTCCAGGTTGGCCCACGCTAGTTTTGTTCGTCCCAACACACGAGCAGGCAATGTAAAAAATGAAGAATTTTTTTTCAATTTGGATGGGCCAATAACATAAGTGCAAGGCAGGCCCTATAGCAGGCTCGCGGCCCAAACGAGCGCCTCCCATATCGATCGACAGCAGGAAAAATCCCAATTCATTCGCTCCAGCCTCCAGTCTGGTTCGCTCCTAACCTAGCCGCCGCTGGACAGACTGACACAGCACTTCCTCGCGCCCTCGTTGGAGGGCGGTCGCCGGGCTTCAAGCGAACGGAAGGACAAGAAGATGAAGATCCAACCCTAGGTGTAGCCTGCGTGGGAGGCAGTGGCGGCAGCACGAGCATGGCATCGAGCTTGCACAAACGGACAGTCGCAGCTTGCAAGAGTAGCATGCGCAACGAGCAGGTACATCACATCCCTGATTATATCTAATTCAACTCTTCAATTTCTGGCCAATAGTTAAACCTGACGGTGTTGTAAAACTGCTTGTATGTAGGGAATCTATGAGAAAATGAAACCAATTTCTACTTATTTTATAACTCCCCCAATCAATACTGAACTGACTGAATCTCATGTGTCTAATCAAGTTTCCGGTGCAAACATACAAGCTCATGTTGTTCTTGAGCCTAAAGTGTCTAATGAACAGACTGCTAATGAAGGATTTGATGCAAACATTTTACATGCTCCTGGTGATGAACATATAGTGTCTAATGAGGGATCTAATGCAAGCATTTTGCAAGCTCATTGAAGGATTTAGTGTCTAATGATGATCTACTATGTTGAGAGAGACAGAGATTTGCAGGCATTGATGACAAGCAAATTATAGTGCATTTTCATAGCTTGAGGAAACGTCGAGGCCATCTACCAGAAAGTCCCCGTATCATGACAACATAGCATAAATAATTTTCTAATCTGTTGTTTGAAACTATTGTCATACTTGTGCAGGATAGATATATTGATATGCAGTTTGCGCACTGGTTATACGTGCAATTACACTTCGATATTTTCAGCCAGAGAACGAATAATTCAAGCAGGTACAGACCATGTTTGTAGTCCTTGTACACCATGTTGCATTTTGTGTTTTTTGGTGCTTGCATCATTTAGTGTTTATAATCTAAACTATTTTGGATCATTAGCTGGTTTTCAAAGTGCATGTAGCTTCACATTTCTCAAGTTATGTTGATTTCCGGAGTGCAAGTGCCTTCGTATTTTTTAAGTTAAATGTTTGCCCCTGGTAACTTGAATTCATGGATCAGCCACTGCACACAAACCATACACGAATACCAGTACGAATTAAATGAAATGCAGGGACTTACGCTAGCTCGTTGTACAGGCTCACTCTAGCTCTGCTTGCGCTTGGGATGTTCCATGTACAAGTCCATGTGACCACTTGCTTGGATGTGCAGGCCTTGTGCTCCTTGCATCCCCCTCTGCATTTTTGACACGGCGAATGGTTGATCAAATAAGAGGAATTGACCTTGATGTTGTACCGGAGGACAGATACTTACAAGGTTATACGGGTGTGCAGGATGTGTACCAGATTCCGTAGCGCTGTCATGCTTCGCTAAAAAATGGATTTGCTTGTTTCAGATGATATCTCCAGAAGAAATAAGAGTTAAAGTCAGAGTTGCATAGGCATGTAAGCTAAGAGAGCAGTGAAAGGATATCCAAACATCGTCAGAACAGTGCACAAGGGAGTGATGTGTGGATACCTAGTTCGGGCCGACGTTTGGGCATGCTCGCCTAGCTAGAGTGTGGGTCACTTCAGAGCCGTTGAGGGTGATGCGCTGGCGTTGGCTGGCCGCGCACGGATGGAGATCTTGAGTGGCAGCGGAGTGCTATGATGCGGTGGACGAGACCGTTGGTGAAGCCCCAACGGCCTCGGGGGGCGGAGGTGCGACGATGTGCTCGGTGAAGTAGCCCCGGTGAGTTGGGAGACGGCGTCGGTGAAGCGCACCTGATGTGGTGGAACTCGGTGTCTGTGAGGCACGTCGGTTGCGGCGGCCGACATTGTCGGTGGACCACCCAGTGCGGTGGATGAGGGCGTAGATGAGGTAGCTCCGGTGCGGTGGTGAAGCGCGACCGTTGTCTTCGTCGTCGTCGTCCGGCACAGAGGTGGGGAACGGTGGGGAAAGAGATGAGACGAGGGGCGATTCGAGGGTTGGCGGCGAATTAGGGATTTGAGCAATCTGGGCGCGGAAGGGGACGGTGGAGAAGAGAGATTTTGCAGGGCTGGAATTGGGGCCACCAGATATTTCAATCCGAAACGTGGAAGCGCGGACTTATATTGTCGTCGTCCTTTTTTTGGAGGGGGGGGAGTGGGGGTGGGTGGCTGGGTGCTACGCGTCCATCCGACACACGCGACCACCCCGACAGGACTATGCTTCGATGCCTTAAGGAACCTGCCTTTGTGTCCATGACATGTGGGCCCAACAGGTGGCTGGCCCACATGTCAGTGACCCAAAGGCAGTTGCCTTTAAGGCACCGAAGCAGCGTCCACCCCGACACGACCCTGGTCTGCCTGGTGCGCCTACATATGAGAATGCAAAGGGATCTTCTTTCATTTGCAAACGAATCTGTATGTATTACCATGCCCATGTTTTCCTTGCAATAATTAGTCATTCGAAACGAGATACTCCATCCGTTCACTTTTGTAAGTTGTTTCAGACAACTTAAAATGAACTGTTTTGCACATTGTCTGAAATGTCTTCAAGGTCTTATAAAAGTGAACAGAGGGAGTACTATAAATTAATTAATGAGGAGTTATTTGAAAAAAATCGAAACGGTACCCACGCTAATGTGGATTAGAGTGTGTGTCACATAATTAGTTATTTGAATTAGAGTGTGTGTCATGTAGTTAGTTATTTGAATTAGAGTGTGTGTCACGTAGCGATCTCCAATACTAACGTGGATTTCACATTTCACTGTATCCACGCTACTTTTTTAATACAAATTCATATGTATATGATGAACACCATGGTAGTGAGAAAACTTTTGGATGGATTCAAACATATGACCTACAAAATAGCACAACAAACTGAGTCAATGTCAACTTTTCGAAACTTAGTATGGCACGAATTCGAAACAATTACCCGTATGCCTGGTCCTCGGTTCAAATCTTACAATGTACACCGAATTGAAACATCGATATTAAGTCTCGTACTATGTACATTCAAATGTTGTTTTTAGCCCCCCCGCACAAACGCTACATACTTCCTGTATCGGTCAATCTTCCTCTCCTAACCACCTTAGGAAGCTATCAGTTTCCAACACACGTTCATTCTTTCTCTCCATGTTTCGATCTCTAAGTCTCTCAACTACACAACCCCTTTTTCCACTCTGTTACCAAATGTATTTACCTCACACACCCGCCATTGCACCCCATGCCGATCTCTCTCTCTACCCCCTCTCCCTCTCACCCTCTCGCGCTAAATACATGCATTGCCTATCTAGCCCCCCAACCTCTCGTGCGCACGCACGCACGTTGTATATCTAGGTCACTCCCTCGAGACTGTCTCACTCTTTCTTCCGCACGGCGGGCCACACTCGCTCAATCTCGCTCTCTTTATCTGAGTCTCGTTTAACCTCGTTTTCTTTCACACACAAATGATATATCTCCCTGTTCGGGCCTCGATCGACACACTCTATACTCTCTCACGCAGATTGTCTATCTAGGTCAGTCCATCCAAGCCGCCGCCACTCTTTCGACCTCATGGTGGGCCACGCTCACTCACTCTATCTATCTATCTATCTATCTATCTATCTATCTATCTATCTATCTATTTATCTATCTATCTATCTATCTATCTATCTATCTATCTATCTATCTATCTATCTATCTCTCTCTCCGTATGTCTCGATTGACCTCGCTCTTTCTCGGACAAAAACGATATATCACCATGTTTGAGCCCAATTCGACCTATTCACATTTTATACTCTCTCACGCACATCGTCTATCTAGGTCACTCTCTCCAACCCGTCTCACTCTTTCGATCGCACGGCGACCCTATGTGATCGGTTGACCTTGCTTCCTCCCACACATAAAATATATCTACACGTCTGTGACTGGATCATCTCTCAAGCTCTATCTTACAGCCCTCACCCTTGCCAAAAAGCTCAATCGGACAATATCTCTCCAGAGCATATATATTTGTTCAATGAATGTCGGACCACACTCACTTTGTCTCTCTATCTATATGTCTCTCAATTGACCTCGCTTTCTCACACCGTATCTTCCACGCGTTGAAGCTACTACCTCTCCATCCCTCGCAAAGACGGAGCTATTACATTGCGAGGGGCACTCCAACCTTGGATTAATTTATGTAGGCATTTATTCCGGTCGGTTTAGATTATATTTTCGTAGCATTCGGCCCACAACTACTCCAAACACCGTTGCAACCCACGCAACTCCCCTAGTTGATTTCCCTCTGGCTCAGTCATCGCTCTCTCGCACGTCCTTTCTCGCCTTCAACGTCGCACCATGGTATTATTGAAAAAACTATGTTGTTCTCTTTAATTATTATAAATAAGCTACAAAACTACACACCGATAGTCCACTTGGAATGGAACAAATTTCGACGCACAAATTAAAGTGCTACAAACTACACACCGAGGGGCCCACATGTCATGAAACAAATTTGGACCCATATACAAATTAAAAAATAAAGGACGAGGATCGAACATGTGACCGGGCCTTCAAGCCGCACGTCAATAGGCAACATACGTAGAATAGCAATGTATGTTGTACCCCCTTTGTTCACATAATGTTTTTATATTACCACAGCCTAATTAATGGATAATATGTAATATTATTTTTAGTACTATTTGCCTTCACTTACTGGTGGGTTCCATGTGTGCTCTCTCTCTCCTCCCCTTCTGCGTTTAGACGCACGGGCAAACAGGAAGAACTCGCGGGCCATGTTGCCGTTGACCATATCTGGACGCGTTCACAAGTCACGGCACCAGTTTCACGTACTAGCATCACTAGTCAGTGTGTACATGCAATGCACGTTAATTTGGAAGTATATTAAGTGCATGCGGATATTAACTACTAGGATATTATTTGCGTGTTGTCATGTGATTAGCACTATTTTTGGCATGAAATTAACTGCATGCTAAACGTGTTGAGCGCTCAACATTGAAGCAGTCTAGGTCATTGGATGACAAGGAATACATGTGGCTTGATGACGTTTTATATTTAATTTGATACGGCTCTAGCAGAACATTCAATCGATCAAACCATACATTTCGTTCAGGCTGACTCCGACTTTAAATTATACGACCATCGATATAAAATAAACGGAAATGATAAACGTTCGGATTTTAAGCATGGCAATCCGAACGTTTTTCATGGAAAATTTAGATTACGCGGCGGCGGCGGGGGCGTCTCACGGTGGGAAGCGGCTCCTCTGCCGTGCTCTGTGTGTCGTCGGGCCACTGACCGACGGCGACGGCGGCGTCTTGCGCCGTTGTTGGCGTACTCCTGGACGTTGGCCTAGCTTCAAGGAAGGCCAAAATGTTCTGGACTTCGGACCGAGTCAACTGGCGGGAGGAGGCGACTGGCGTTGGTGCAAGGAAGCGGTCGACAGCGGCCATCCATGCTGCTGAGGGGGGCACTGGCACCCGCGCGGGGACAGGCGCTGTCAACGACACGGCGGAGACATTCGTGTGCACGGGCACTGGCACGGGCGCACACGTCAGTGCACGCGCAGGCGCATGCGCTGGCAGGTGCACGGGCACCGGCACGAGCGTGCGTGTCAGTGCACGCGCAGGCGCTGGCAGGTGCACGGGCGCGTGAAAGTCGGCGGGGACCTCGTGGAACCCCGTGGGATCAAGCTCGGCGACAATATGCGGCTCCCAGCCCATCAATGCCACGGGGATGGGCGCTGGCGCAGTCGGGGCGACGGGAGCCGGAACGGGAGCGGGGACAGGCGCGGCGTCTCCCGCAAGGCCAGTTCAAGCTTGTCCCAAAGCGCCTTATGTTCTTGAGACTCCGGCTGGGTGTCTTCCTCAGGAAACTAGAACACTAAGGGCAGACCATCGTGATGCGGCATGGCGTATGTTTAGGTCAGGCTAGTTGGAGGTAGATGACAGGAGAATCGGAGAGGAAGAGAGAGGATTGTAGCGATACTGGGTAGTGCGGGGTTGATTTTAAACTGCGGCGCCGGCGACATTAAAAGTGGGAGCAGTTGGGACGACGGTGGGCGGCGGAGCCTGGTCAAAGGGCTCGCCTCCCGGTGAGCCTGCACAGCGGTCTGCTCGCACGCCTCCCATCGACTCACACGCTTGCTCGGACGGCACCTGCCGATGAGAAGCGGGGACTCGTGGCGGCACGTAAACGCCCACGGTTTCAATAGTGAAAGCGTTCGCCTTAACGTGACAGGTCTTTGTTCCAAAATACCTTGGCTCTTCATTTGTGCAACTTGTCTCAAATTGAAGAAAAAACTTACGAAGTAATATTTGTGGCATATCACGTGACCATGCTTAGTTTCAAGAATTTATGCTCACTTTTGGATTTTCTGAAATTTAAGATCCAGGATTCGAAACAATATCATAACCTGCATCATGCAATAAATTTTCAAGCCGTACATCTGTCCTGTTGTATTTCTTAAGAAAGGATTTGGTCAAACATTTTGCTTAGTTAGACTTCAGACAAGTTATATATGCAGAGTAAAAGGATAATCCCTCCGTACTAGTGCATTGCCTGATATATTAACTCAAGTACTAGGCACGAACAAACAGGCTCAATTCTGTGCTCATCCTGGTGTAGTAGTAGTAGTAGTACTAGGCAATGCAGTTGACGGGTGACCTTGACGAGCGGCGACCAAGGGAATTGAACCGTGCTCGGCACGGTAGGTAACGTTGTCTAGTTACTAAAGCATCCCTCCGTTGTTCATCGGTAGTCATTATGGACCGGGGACATGAGGGGAATTTCCTAGGGCTGGAATTCTGGCCGCCAGATGTTTCGACTTGAAACGCTGAGGCTCGACTGGTTGGGGTTGCCTAATGTGCGTACCACGCATGCCACCGAAGGACATGAGCCCGGTTTTTTTAGGATCAACACGAGCCAAGGTCTGGCTGGTACGCCGTTGGGTCCTACCATTCGAGAATACGAAAGGAACCTTTTAAATTGCCGAACGAATCTATGTGTATTACAATACCCGTATTTTCCTTGCAAATACTAATCTCAACGTGGTAATTGATTTATGACGAGTTGTTGAATTAGAGTGAGTTTATGATATAGTGATCTCAATGTGGATTTCACATGTCATGGTATCCCTAGTAAGTTTTCCAATGCAAATTCAAATTTAAAAGATGAACAATATGGAGGTGAGAAAACTTTGTATGTATCAAGCATATGACCACACACACACACACACAGAGACACACACGCACGAACACAACAACAATCCAATAAGTATAGTGCATCTATTTTTCCAAACCATGCATGTATGACACGAATTCAAAAATACTCCTTCTATTCCTAAATATTAGTCTTTTAGAGAGTTCAACAAGTGACTACATACGGAGCAAAATGAGTGAATCTAGACTCTAAAATATGTCTATATACATCCATATGTGCCAGTCCATTTGAAGCCTCTAAAAAGACTAATATTTAGGAACGAAGAGAGTAAAATGTAAGACATCCATGGTCCTCAGTTCAATATTTAAAATGAACATGAAACTGAAACATGAATATTAAGTCTAGTACTACAGTACATGCAAATGTTGTGTTTAGGCGGAGCTATGATTGTCGGGGGTCAACCCCTCGACCTTAGATAAAATTGTGGAGCTCTATTTAGGGTTGTTTAGATTATATTTGTCCCCAGCCTCCCAACCACCGATTGGTTGTGCACCCCCACCCCTCCTCCCTGGGAGAATATCATGTGCCCCCATACCTTAGATGCTATATGCCGATACGAGTTGCTTGGAGCTTGTAGATCTGAGATATAGCAGCTCACATGATGTGTCTTAATATTTTTGCAGGAAACCTTGATGAGTTTGAGAATTGCACACAATTTGTACAAAAACTACTTAGATGCCCTTTGATCCCATATCCAACGACCTCGAAGCTCGTATCACCGTAGCATCTAAGATGAAGGAGGACATCATATTCTCCTGTATGTAAGAATATCATGTGCTACCACACCTTAGATGCTTTGGTGATACAAGCTCTTCGGAGGCGTTGGATTTGTGACCCAACACCTCCTCGGTGGTTCGAATGGTTTTTTGCAGAAAAGCCCCAAAAGAGTTCGGCCACTGCTTACAAGCACAAAGACTGCTCAGATGCCATTGGATCTCAGATCAAATGACCTCCAAGCTCGTATCATCGTAGCATCCAAGCTGCGATAGCACCTTATGGTTTCTCGCACGGGAGAGTATGAGGTGCTCCCGCACTGTAGATTCTATGGTGATACGAGTTCACTGAGATCTAACGGCCCACAGTAGGAGGTTTGAATGTTTTTGCAATATACGGCTGATAGAGTTTGGGAAATGCACAGAAAGTACAAGTACTACGCATGTGCCATCTGATCACTGATCATACGACCTAGATGCTCATATCACCGTAGCGGGTAATTAAGCTACGGGGAGCACCTAATATGAGCACCGGGGAGCCGTTGGATCGAAGATGCAGTGGCACACACGAGGCCTGAATGTTTTATTTGCAAAAAAAAAACCTTTAGAGAGTTTGGAAATTGCGCATAATTACAAAGACTACTCCCAAGCCATTGGATCTCACTTCCAACTGTGTAAAAACTCGTATCACCATAGTATCTAAGCTGCAGGGTGGATGTGATATTCTATGCCGCTGTCATTTTTGTTTGTAAACTTGTAAAATAAGTGTAACTCGTGCCGTTACTTGTCTAACCGCGCAGAGTGTTTGTTCAAAAAACCATCCTACACTAAAATATCGGAACAACACACGGGGGTCCCACTTGTCATTAATCAAATTTGGACATAAAACTAACAAATCTAAAAGACGAGATTCGAACTGGCAACCTGGACTACAAAGCACAAGTCGATAGCCTAAAAAAATGAACGGTTGTTGGCTTTGTCCCATAACTTGATTTTATACAGTACTTGCGTTGAGTAGAGTAGAAGGAGTGCCTCGTCAACACGTGCATGACCGTTGTCTCACTTACTGGTGGGTCCCAGGTCTGCGATCTCAATCTCTCTTCTCTCCATCGTCTAACCTTTGCACGGGCACACACGAAGAGCGGCGCTAGCTTGCCGTGGTGTTATTAGAACTAAAAAAAGCTTGGAAAATAGAAGAATCGCCTAGAACAAGAGACGTTGTGGCTGGTCGAGACGGAGCTAACCACATCTATCCTCCGTGCCACGTTTGCATGATGAAGCTGTGTGGCTAGTGGGGTGTTTTCGACCGACTGGCTGGGTCCCGAGGTCGAACCATAGGTACTACGTCTGATACAATATATTTTTACACGCACATTTTTCCTCCGTGCCGAGACGTGGCACACCCTACCGCGCGGTTTCGGGGTCCTCCCGGGTGGTGCACGCATATATTCTTCCTGACGTGGGACGCCCTACCGCGCATTTTCTGGGTCCTCCTCGGTCATAGCGCCGAAGCAAGTAAATGAGTCATCAAATCACAAAAGACCACCTTTCCCGCCGAGTACATCAGTGAAGCACGGTGGCTAGCTAGTTGGGCTAGTTCGACCGATTAGCTAGGCCGCCGCCACATTTGTTTTTTCACCCCTTTTTTTATCTACTTGCCGGCAGGTAAATTTAAATATCCACCGCGGCGTTGCTCTGGTGTTTGGGTGTGGCAGGATTTTTAATTTTTTCATTGACGGGAGCAGGCGCGGCAGGATTTTTAATTTTTTGATTGACGGGAGCAGGCGCGGCAGTAATTAGTCACTATGACTCCGCCTGTAAAAACCCACTGCTCCCTGATGTGAGAAGTCGTCGACTGGTGTTTTACCATGGTGAAAACCAAAAGATTCCCCGCTCCCTCCGCCTTCCCGTAGATTGCATTGCCTTTCAGCCGTTTCGCCCCCTTTGCTTCCTCTCCCTATTGCTTCTACCTAGTGCCATGGCGGCGCAGCAGATCACGGAGTCCGAGGTGAGGCGCCTGACACAGGAGCTCCATGCCAAGGATGCGGAGCTCGGGGCCAAGGACGTGGACCTCTGTGAGCTCAAGGAGGAGAGGAGTGCCATGGTCCTCTGTTATGTGCGGGAGTTCACGGAGCTTCAAAAGCGGCAGGCGTCCACCACAAAGATCCTCGAGGCATCAGCGGCGTTGCTGCAGAAAGCGGGAGATACGATAGCCCGTCAGGGGAGCCGGCTGGAGCGCGAGCGGGCCGATCGTGACGAGGTCCAGGATCGCCTCAGCCACTTGGTGAACCAAGTTGCCATGCACGTGTTGCGGCTGCACGATGCCTAGCGTCGTGCCAGCGCGACGATGCCGGCCGTCGGGCTAAACCCGTGCGACCACCCGGTTGACTTCAACGAGCTGCGGCTTCCTGACCTGGTCTCCTTCTTCACCTATATCTCCGAGGAGCTGAGCCGTCTCCGCGCGATGGTGGGGGCTGAGCTGGACAAGGAGGGGTTGCGGGCTGCCGTCGCCGTTGCCGGGCGAATCCTTTCAGGGCTCCGTCACCGGAATCCATTCGTGCCATTGGACGCCGTCTTTGACGAGCTGGCTCCCGTCGACCGGGAGCGGGCTCTGCAGGCGGTTGCACCCTGCATCACCAACGTCGTGCGCCTCGAGAAGCAGAGGGACTTCGGTGGTGTTTAGGCGCCCTCTGCATGGGCATGTCCATGTCTCGGTGCAACATGACCGTTGGATCAAATTCAGACGGTGCAGATCAGTCACTGTAGCACAAAGCATGTGGGTGTGTTTGGTTGCATTCTCATCTCAATATAGTTGTTTCCTCTTCTTGTATTTTTGTCAACCTACTAGTGTGGACTCATGCACCCTTCATGCACTCTGCCAAACACCCAAAAGTGGGTCGAGAAGGGAACTTTTGCTCCCATCCCGTGCACCCTTCATACACCCTGCCTAACACTATTCGTGCTTCATATGGTTCATGTTTCATGGAGTACTGTAGCACCGTACTCTCCGTGCGCTGTGGACCTAGTTCTGTTAACATTGATCTCACCGTTCATTCTCGACCGGACAGTCGAAAAAGCGGTACTATGTTACATATAGGAGTAGTTGACATGCGCAACATCATTTGTTATCCTCATATCTTACTACACTAGCAACAAGATTGTGTAGTACTGACGTATGAACCACTACACATGCCTAGTAGTAGGAGCACTGTGTATGTTCAAGTGGCTGCCGTGTTTCGCACTCCTCCGTCGTAAGAGTGGAAACGCTTGCTGTAATCATTTTTTTTCTTCAGAAAAAATAGTGGACACGGTCTACCGTGCGGATTCTCCTCCAGCCATGCACTAAATTACTCACTTTCACCGATGTGTGGGACAACCAGCACCTGGGTCCACCAGCCATGCACTAAATTACTCTGTAGTAGAGTGACGGTAGACTACCCCGATCGAACCGCCGCAGTAATGCCCAATGAGCCGTCAAATCACAAAACCCCCTCCTTTCCAGCAGTAAGTTGGACGGACGAAGCAACCATCATTTCACTCTTCTCTCTCAGCTTCCTCTCTTGAAGAAAACCCCCACTCGCTTTGCTTCTCCCTCATCTCGTTCCTCCTTTCACTCTTCTCTCTCAGCTTCCTCTCTTGGATGGACGCCGGAGCACCGGCCGACGTGATGTCTATGGTTCTGGCCAAAACCGTCGAGGCTCATGGTACGAAGAAGCGCAAGCACCCCGCCGAGACTACCGCAGACAAGCTCAAAGCCATCGCCCTGTCCAAGCCCCCCTCTCCGGGATCCCTCATTAAGCAAGTCCAGGTAATGTCTCTTGTTGACGATCTTTTTCTCGATGTTGATCATGTTTTTTCATCTAACACGTAGTACTAGTACTAGTAGTACAACTTTCTGGGTGATCTTGCATGTGATTTTAGTGTGCCAAATGACGGTTCTAAATTCCTCTTTTGACCAAAACATGTGAGAGGTTGACACCGATTTCATATAGATTACTTTGAACTACTCCCTCTGTCCCAAATTTCTTGTCTTAGATTTGTCTAGATACGGATGTATCTAATACTAAAATGTGACTTGATATCTAGACAAATCTAAGACAAGAATTTTGGGACGGAGGGAGTACTTTATGAATATCAATGCTACCTTTTAAGAGGGTATATTTGCCTCAGTAACTTGTGTTATGGATATTGCATGTAATCCCTCTGCTCTCATGCCTTTGAAGACATGTTCTAGTGTCTTTGTTCACTCATTTCTGTGCGTATATGTAGTCATATATGGAGTATAATATCGAAAATCATCTTATATTTTTGAACGGAGGTAGTAATAAAATATGGTTTCTGTTTGAATTAGAACCAGGTCCGCGGTGGAGATGAAGTTCTCAAAGTCATGCCGTGTGAACTGGAAGACCTAATGATGAGTTCTACTGCTGAACTATCCAGCTGCCGTGTCCTTGTCGCCACGTGTCCTGAACTAGTGTTTTCCTGTAGCATTGTTGTCAGGCGTGTTCTCGAGGCTGTACTTGACCACAACAATTTCCTGGCTGTGCCTTCGATTAAGAAGGGTGTGGTTCTTGTAAAGCTTCCCAACAAATCTGATGCGGCCTGTCTTCATCATCATGTTTATGAGTGGAAAGACCACTCTGTTAGGTTCTCCAAGGTTGACAAGATGGTGATGGTGCATGTAGACATCTCACACGAAGTCCATGGCCTAGTCAGTTATGCGGGGTTCATCCTGTAGGTCGGTGGCAAGAAATAGTCTGCAGAGTTTAGTTAGTGCAACTTTGCTTGTCTGTAGTAAGTACTATTGTTCAGTACTTGATTTGTGTTTGTGAACCCTGTATTGTTTATTAGTACTGCCGCTTTTGGTGTGTGAACGGTCTATGTTAATGTCTGTCCACTCAATTCAGTCTGTACCAGCAAGATGCCCGTGCATTGCACGGAACACCAAGATGCATTTATTTTTTACAAAACACCTGTTGTGATTGACCCATGAGAGAGCAATCTCATGTGTAAAAACTAATGATATCTTGAGAAAGAGGAGAGATAAGGTGAGGAGGAGTGGGGCGTGGTGGTGATTGGTGGTCGGACTGAGCAGAGGCATGGGGATGGACGACGCTGGCAGCGGCCATCATGCCAGATTGTTCGAGAGGCTTTTTTTAATTGCTCAACAATGAGGTTGTGGGAGATAAGGATGAATGAGGAAAGACCTTATTTGCAAATGTGAAGAGAGGTGCGAGTATCTTTTTGCAAAATTATCATAGTTTGTTTTCTACCCGTCAGATATAGATCAGACGGTCTATATTGCAAGATGGCAGGCACACCATCATCACGAACTCGGGTTTTTATAAGAGTAGAGATATTTTTAAGTATCCAGATCATATTTTTTGTGAGGACAGTTTATCAATTATGGTTACACTCCATATCTGTATGCATTGCAGGGTTTATCGCACCCACCAGGATTTCCAGTCCCATGGATGTTCAGTCCATACGATTTGTCACGACCTTTGGACTGTCCTGCTTGTGGGAGTAGGCGGGGCCCCTGCATGCCACGCGTAGTTGGACGATCAATCTTCTGTTTAGTACTTCAACATAGTGATTTCCTGGTAAGGATTCACTCGTGTCACATCAAGTAAATCTTATTGATTTACTGTCTAAATCTTATTGATTTAATGTCATGTTTTCTTTCTTTTCCTGCAATTTTACGATGCAGGTTTTGCCATGTGACATTCATCACAGAATAAACCGTTTGGTTTGCTCTACGATGGCTATTTTTGTAGGTTTCACTTCTTATGTCGTGTCAGTAATGAAGGCATTGTCCATCACTTATATTACTGGAAAAAATTGGATCAGTCTGTTGTCTGAGTACAAGCTGAATCCCTATGATGAACTGCAGTTTGGTTTAACAAAAACGCCACAATTAGTCCTTCTCGCATTTAAAAGAAATGAAGAAAAAAACTGGATCACGGTCACGGATCCTAGTCAAGTTAGAAAGCTGATCATAGCAGACCAGACACGATCGCCGCTGTCTCGCACAGATCAAGCACCGGCAGTTGCTCTAGCACTGACAGCGGCAACAGCTCAGTCTGATCTAGTTGAGGATTGGGCACCGACCGCGTCAGCGGATCAGTCTGATCTACCGGAGGATCGGGCATCGACACTGGCACCTGCTCCGACACCGGCACCAGCTCTACAAGGAGCACCATCTCCGGCAGCAGCAGCGGCTTCGGCACCTGCACCAACACTTGCACTTGCATCTGCTCCGGCCTATGCAGTTGCACCGGCAACAGACTGGGCTGCAGTTCACACTTCATATACCAAAGTCCTTACAAAAACCGACATGTCCACCTTCTTGGTAAGCATTGGCCGCCCAAGTGCTTCGTTCTTTTTCTTTCCATGTTGTTTCACATGATTCACTGTGTTGATCTAACTGTTTGGGTATGTCTTCTTGTTTGCAAACAGAGAATTCCTAGAGCAACGAGGGAGTCGTTCAACAATCCGGGCGACCGTGGCCAAGTTTCTCTTACCATGCGCAGCCTTGGTGTGAATGAACCTGCTCAATATACCGTAAGTACAAAGGATGGTCGCATGATGATTGATGCTAAAGGATGGTCAAGGTTCAAATCTAAATCATATCTTGCGGTAGGGGATGATGTCAAAATCGAACTTTCTCGGCAAGGAGAGCTGGTCCAAATCAACTTTGAAATTCTTCAGTAGCAGCACGCAACTGCCGAACTGATCTATCCTCCGAGAGATTTTGATGTAATAATCTGGCATGGTGAAACAAGTGTCCTGTGTGTATAAGTAGTACGATAGTATTATTTATCACATGGTATATCATTGATAGAATTGCAACTCTGATTGCTGGTTAGGAACTGTCGTTCGATTTCATTCCAACAGCTGCCGTGCTTTATTCAATTTTGTGTATTCGCCTTGCGACAGCATCTAAAACCAGCGCCGTACCGATCGCTTGCAATATGAAAAGCGCTGAGGTAGAACACATGGGCCCCCAAACATGCAGGGTCGGCCTGTAGCCTAAAGTCCAGAACCGTGAGCCTATCTGAGTATTATATTCTCAGCTGAACCCCCATAAAAAAAGCTGAACCCCCATAATGCCCATGCGTTGTAGAGGGAGTATATTTCTCGGCAAGGTGAGCCTGTGATATAAAAGATTTGTATATTTCTTTACAGAGGGAGTATCTCTCTGTCAAAATATATATTTATGTGTAACTAGTTACTCCTGTCTTTCTACTTCCTTTCGCTGATATGTGGGGCAACCGACAACGGGGTCCACGTGCCATATGCACAAATTAGAGTGCACAACTTCACGGTAGACACACCCCGGTCGTAGCGCCACAGTAATGCCCAATGAGCCGTCAAATCACAACCCTCCCTTTCCAGCTTTAGCAGTAAGCTGGACGGACGAAGCGGCAATATTTCACTAGGCCTGAATCCCCTTCTCCCTCGTCTGCTTGTTCAGAGAAAACCCCCTCTCGGCAATTGCATAGGGTTTTCTCATGGAGAACCAGGTACGAATTCTTCATCCATCCCCGATAAATCCAAGTCCCTTGGTCTCAGGTAATCCTAGGATGGCAGCCGCCGCCGTTGATGCATTTTTCTTCCTACTGAATCTAGTGTGTTTCATTTGAAGTGCCCAAAGTGCGAGTACCCTACAGGTTTCTGCGCCCTCGGCGAGACGCCACACTTGTTCCTTCTCATCCTAACACAACATTTTGAAACATGCACAGTATGTTCCTAGAATCCTCTTTTCTATCCGGGAGGGTGGGGTTTTTTTGAACATGTTGTGTTCTCATATTATTTTCCAGCAGTGTATTATTTGCTCTGCCCGAACACATGTACTCAAGATGCTCGGCCTTGCCATAACTGAATACACTAGTTTAATGGTCACAGTGAAGACAAGCCATGGATATAAGTTCCGAGTTGGGTTCATGAACCAAGAAGATCGCTGCTTTTTTGATGGCCGAACTTGGATAAACTTTCTCAAGTGTTACGGACTGAAAGTTGGCGCACGAATGTTGATGGAAATAGCAGAACCTGGTCTCATCTTCACTGCGATCTTCCACCCCGACGTCGTTCCAATTGTTCATCCATGTTAGTTTTGTATCTGGTTCTTGCTTGTTGCCTCGATTACTTCTTAATCCACCTATTCTGTCTAACTAATCACAATTTAACTTTAGAAGTAGCAACGAATCTCTCACGAAGATGCTACTTCTAACTAATATTTTCTTATAATTGGTGGCACGTGTAGGTTTTTTCAGAGTTAAGCAGTCTGCTCGTTTGTTACTCTGTAATAACTCGGCTATTACTAATGGCACTGAAGTTGACTGGATCGACATCCACAAGTTCCTACACTTTATTGATCGTCTTGAGGTCCTTGTGGGGCGTTTCAATGGTGGAAGTGTTGGGGAACGTAGCAATAATTCAAAATTTTCTACGTATCACCAAGATCAATCTATGGAGTCATCTAGCAACGAGAGAGAGGGGAGTGCATCTACATACCCTTGTAGATTGCGCGTGGAAGCGTTCAAGAGAACGGGGTTGATGGAGTCGTACTCGTCGTCATCCAAATCACCGATGATCCTTGCGCCGAACGGACGGCACCTCCGCGTTCAACACACGTACGGAGCGGGGACATCTCCTCCTTCTTGATCCAGCAAGGGGGGAGGAGAAGTTGATGGAGATCCAGCAGCACGACGGCGTGGTGGTGGAAGTAGCGGGATCCCGGCAGGGCTTCACCAAGCGCAAGCGGGGAGGAAGAGGTGTCACGGGAGGGAGGGAGGCGCCAGGGCTTGGGGTGCTGCTCCCATGCGCCTCCCCACTATATATAGGGGTGGAGGGGGATGGTTTCTTGCCCTCCAAGTCCATTGGGGCGTTGGCAAAGGTGGGATAAAGAAATCCCATCATTTCCCTTCCCCACCGATTGTTATCCCCCCTTTTTAGGGATCTTGATCTTATCCCTTCGGGATATGATCTTATTCCTTCTAAGGTGGGATCTTGGTGTGCCTTGACCAAGGGTGTGGGGCCTTGCCCCCACTACCCACGTTCACGTGGGTCCCCCATGCAGGTGGGCCCCACTTCGGAACCTTCTAGAACCTTCCTGGTACAATATCGAAAAATCCCGAACATTTTCCGGTGGCCAAAATAGGACTTCCCATATATAAATCTTTACCTCCGGACCATTCCGGAACTCCTCGTGACGTCTGGGATCTCATCCGGGACTCCGAACAACTTTCGGTTAACCGCATACTAATATCTCTACAACTCTAGCGTCACCAAACCTTAAGTGTGTAGACCCTACGGGTTCGGGAGACATGCAGACATGACCGAGACGACTCTCCGGTCAATAACCAACAGCGGGATCTGGATACCCATGTTGGCTCCCACATGTTCCACGATGATCTCATCGGATGAACCACGATGTCGAGGATTCAATCAATCCCGTATACAATTCCCTTTGTCAATCGGTACGTTACTTGCCCGAGATTCGATCGTCGGTATCCCAATACCTTGTTCAATCTCATTACCGGCAAGTCACTTTACTCGTACCGTAACGCAGGATCCCGTGGCTAACTCCTTAGTCACATTGAGCTCATTATGATGATGCATTACCGAGTGGGCCCAGAGATACCTCTCCGTCATACGGAGTCACAAATCCCAGTCTCGATTCGTGCCAACCCAACAGACACTTTCGGAGATACCTGTAGTGCACCTTTATAGCCACCCAGTTACGTTGTGACGTTTGGTACACCCAAAGCATTCCTACGGTATCTGGGAGTTGCACAATCTCATGGTCTAAGGAAATGATACTTGACATTAGAAAAGCTCTAGCAAACGAACTACACGATCTTGTGCTATGCTTAGGATTGGGTCTTGTCCATCACATCATTCTCCTAATGATGTGATCCCGTTATCAATGACATCCAATGTCCATGGTCAGGAAACCATAACCATCTATTGATCAACGAGCTAGTCAACTAGAGGCTTACTAGGGACATGTTGTGGTCTATGTATTCACACATGTATTACAGTTTCCAGTTAATACAATTATAGCATGAACAACAGACAATTATCATGAACAAGGAAATACAATAATAACCATTTTATTATTGCCTCTAGGGCATATTTCCAACAGTCTCCCACTTGCACTAGAGTCAATAATCTAGTTCACATCACCATGTGATTAACACTCAAAGTTCACATTGCCATGTGACTAATACCCAAGAGTTTACTAGAGTCAATAATCTAGTTCACATCACCATGTGATTAACACTCAATGAGTTCTAGGGTTTGATCATGTTATGCTTACGAGAGAGGTTTTAGTCAACGGGTCTGCAACATTCAGATTCGTGTGTGCTTTACAAATCTCTATGTCATCTTGTAGATGCAGCTACCACGCGCTACTTGGAGCTATTCCAAATAACTGCTCTACTATACGAATCCGGTTCACTACTCAGAGTTATCCGGATTAGTGTCAAATTTTGCATCGACGTAACCCTTTACGACGAACCCCCTTTTGTAACGCCCACGATGCGGCTATATTTCCCACGTGTCGAGGCACGACTTAGAGGCATAACCGCATAGTGGTTTTGTCGCAAGAAGGGTCATCTTCACACAATCCCATGTAATGAACAAGAATGGGATAAAGAGTTGGCTTACAATCGCCACTTCACACAATACATAAATATTATCATACATCATCCAAAATACAATCATATAGACCGACTACGGTCAAAATCTAGATGAAAATAAGACAACCCCAAATGCTAGATCCCCGATCGTCCCAACTGGGCTCCACTACTGATCATCAGGAAAAGACACATAGTAACGACCACGTTCCTCGTCGAACTCCCACTTGAGATCGACGCCATCGTCTGCACTGGCATCGTCGGCACCTGCAACTGTTTTGGTAGAATCTGTGAGTCACGGGGACTCAGCAATCTCACACCCGCGAGATCAAGACTATTTAAGCTTATAGGAAAGGATGGTGTAAAGAGGTGGAGCTGCAGCGGCAAAAGCATATATGGTGGCTAACTTGCGCAAAAGAGAGCGAGAAGAGAAGCAACGGAACGGACGTCATCTAGCAATGACCAAGAAGTGATCCTGAACACCTACTTACGTCATACATAACACATACCGTGTTCACTTCCCGGACTCCGCCGAGAAGAGACCATCACGGCTACACACGCAGTTGATGTATTTTACTTGGGTCAAGTGACAAGTTATCTACAACCGGACATTAACAAATTCCCATCTGCCTCATAACCGCGGGCACGGCTTTCGAAAGATAATACCCTGCAGGGGTGTCCCAACTTAGCCCATCATAAGCTCTCACGGTCAACGAAGGATAAACCTTCTCCCGGAAAGACCCGATTAGTCTCGGAATCCCGGTTTACAAGACATCTCGACAATGGTAAAACAAGACCAGCAAAGCCGCCCGAATGTGCCGACAAATCTCGATAGGAGCTGCACATATCTCGTTCTCAGGGCACACTGGATAAGCGAAGCGTACAGGTACCAACATAACCCAAGTTGCCAAGGGACGGTCCCGCACGGTGCTCTAGTTTGGACCAGCACTCAGAGGAACACTGGCCCGGGGGTTAAAATAAGATGACCCTCGGGCTCGCGAAAACCCGGGGGAAAAAGGCTTAGGCGGCAAATAGTAAAACCAAAGTTGGGCCTTGCTAGAGGAGTTTTATTCAAGGCGAACTGTCAAGGGGGTCCCATAAATCACCCGACCGCGTAAGGAACGCAAACTCAAGGAACATAATCCCGGTATAACAGTAACTAGGGCGGCAAGAGTGGAACAAAACACCAGGCATAAGGCCGAGCCTTCCACCCTTTACCAAATATATATAGATGCATTAATTAAATAAGAGATATTGTGATATCCCAACATATCCATGTTCCGACATGGAACAAACTTCAACTTCACCTGCAACTAGCAACGCTATAAGAGGGGCTGAGCAAAAGCGGTAACATAGCCAAACAACGGTTTGCTAGGAAAGGATGGTTAGGGCTGACATGGCTAAAATGGGAGACATGATATAGCAAGTGATAGGTAGCGGAGCATGGCAATAGAGCGAACAACTATCATAGCAAAGATAGAAGTGATTTCGAGGGGTGGTCATCTTGCCTGCAAGATTCTCAGAGTTGTTGAAAGCTTGATCCTCGTAAGCGTACTCGACAGGTTCCTCGTTCACGAACTCGTCTCCCGGCTCTACCCAAGACAAGAACACAAACAAACGGAATCACAATCAACAACGAGAAATGCGCAAGCAACATGATGCAAAACATGTATGATATGCAAGATATGATATGCGAAGCATATGCGTGCTCCGGGAGGAAAATGATGAACATGGCAGTAACTTGGCAAACCAAGCATGCCACTGGAAAGATGAGATGATTTCGGTCGAAATCGATACAAAGATCACCGGAATCGGATGCACGGTTTGCAAATGGCAAGCAAAACAAGAATGACACGAATCTGCGATTAACAGCATGATAGCACTTAAAATGCAACAAGTAACAATGCTACAGCACCCTAACATAGCAACAAAGCACATGGCAGTAATCTACAGGAGATGCTTGACAAAAGATGAACACTGAGCTACGACTAGTTCACAACATATCAAGCTCAAACAAGCATGGCAAAAGTGCAAAAGATTACAGGTTCACAGACTTGGTGAAAAACTGGACATGGCAGAAATCAGCATCAGGTAGCTATGTTCAGAGCACGAAATCAACATGCTACATGAACTTAACATAGCAAAACAAGGCATGGTAGTGTTCTACTAAATGCACATGACAGAAGTCCCTTACTGACCATAAGCCAAAAAGGACCACAAGATATGATGGAAAGCTTGTAAACATAGCAAGTTTCGTTATCAGGTTTCGGACTTGGCAGAAAACAGAGCATGGCAGAAATAATAATATGTAGACCTCTTTGTGAGCTTGATGCACTCACTACAGAGCAATTGATGACAAAACAAGCATACCTACAGCAAGATGCATGTTTGTGAAGCTTGTGATACCTATCCATGGCAAAAACAATTGCATAGCATGTATGGATCAACTACAATAAGCTTGGCAAAATTGCAAATCATGTTAAGAATCTGCCAGAAATATTTTATAGCAAAGGTAGAGCAAGATTGAGTCATGCTATGGCACTCCATAATTGCAAACAATTGCAGGAATAGATCACTTACAACTATAGCTACAAAACATCCTTACTGAACATCTCCAAAATATGCATGGATCTCTCTGTAGCATCAAGTTTACGTGGCAACAAAATTACAGAAGACAAGGACTTAGAAAATCACTAAGTACCTGAAATCAGAATTATTACGGGGCCTATTTTGCATGCTTGTGCTAGTGACCAAAGAGATCACAAAAATACATGGACTATACCACTGGAAATATGGCATGACATACTTCAAAACACATGTAGAGCTCATGCTCAAAAGATGCACAGAATAAATGATACAAAAATGACAAATCTCCAAGTTCTGATAAGCACCAGAGATTAACAGCAACTAGCCCTCTTCCAACGAAGATTTGGGCATCAAGATGACCTCTAATGAACATGACGCAATTGAACAAAATGAAGAGCATCACAAGGCGAACAATTTGACATATTTTACGCGCGAATCGAAGCTACATGCAAGAAGTTATCGCATCTCGAACAGGAGCACATGCTGATGAAATATCAAGACTTAGAAAATAATTGGGGGTTCGAGAAGTCAACGGGAACAGTACCGAATCCAGATCAGATCGAGGCCTCGTGCTCGGGCCGACCGGAGCTCACCGGGGTTCGGGCGCTGGGGAAGAGGAAGGTGACCGGAGGGAGGAGGAGAGGCGGCGGAGCACTGGCCGGCTGCGGGGACGCGGTGCGGCGTCGGCGGAGGGGGCCGGAGGCGG
>NC_057811.1:69950089-69959817 GCF_018294505.1 Triticum aestivum
GGCGGAGCTCGGGCCGCGGGGGCCGGGGACGGGCCTGCGGGCCGGCGGCGGCGAGAGGACCCGGCGGTGACACATGGCGGCAGCGGGGCGGTTGGGCGTGTCCGGCTCCGCCCGGATGTGTCCGTCGGCGGAGTGGGACGAGGGCTAGGGTTAGACTGCGGTTGTATTTCGGGATGCCCACCAATTTATAGGTAGAGGGAGCTAGGAGGCTCCAAATGAGGTGCGGTTTTCGCCCACACGATCGTGATCGAACGACCTAGAGCATGGAAGAGAGTTTGGTGGGTTTTGGGCTGGTTTTAGAGGGGGGTTTTGCTGGACACTCAAATGGACTTTGCGGATGCCCGGTTAACCGTTGGAGTACCAAATGACCTCCGAATGGAACGAAACTTGATCGGTAGTGTCCGGGTGGTATATTAAGACCACTTAACAAGCCTTGGTCCATTCTGAGAAAGTTTGACACACGCACACGAAAGAAAACAAGAGGGGTGCACCGGAGGAGATAGGAGCACCAGATTGCAAAACGGACAACGGGGAAAATGCTCGGATGCATGAGACGAACACGTATGCGAATGCAATGCACATGATATGAAAATGCATGACATGACAAAAATACAAAACGAAAGACAAAACCCGACAACGGAGGGAAAAACATATCACATAGCCGGAAATGGCAAGAGTCGGAGTTCCAAATATGGCAAGTTACATGCGGGGTGTTACAACACTCCAGCACTACGAGAGGATCTCGTCCCGAGATCTAGGACTGAAAGAACTCCGGATATTCGGAACGGAGATGGTCCTCGCGTTCCCAGGTGGCTTCCCGGTCGGAATGGTGCGACCACTTCACTTTCAGGAATTTGATAGACTTGTTGCGAGTCTTGCGCTCAGATTCCTCAAGAATAGCAACGGGGTGGTCATGATAAGACAAATCTTCTTGGAGGTCAATCTCTTCGAAGTCGATAGTGCGCTCAGGCGTCTTGAAGCACTTGCGGAGCTGTGACACGTGGAACACATCGTGCACGTTCGCGAAGTTGGAAGGAAGCTCAAGTTGATAGGCGAGGTCGCCTCTTTTGCCAATGATCTTGAAAGGACCCACGTATCTAGGGGCAAGCTTCCCTTTGATACCGAAGTGACGAGTGCCTTTCATTGGAGAGACGCGGAGGTAGACATGGTCTCCGATCTTGAAAGCCAAATCACGGTGCTTACTATCATAGTAGCTCTTCTGGCGCGATTGCGCGGCTTTGAGATTATCACGTATGACTTTACACATTTCTTCAGCTTCAGTGATTAAGTCATTGCCAAGAAGTTGGCGTTCACCAGTCTCTGACCAATTGAGAGGGGTACGGCACTTTCTACCATAGAGAATCTCGAATGGGGCCTTGCCCGAACTCGCTTGGAAGCTGTTGTTGTAGGAGAATTCAGCATAAGGGAGACAATCTTCCCATTTCATGCCAAAAGAAATGACACAAGCCCTGAGCATATCTTCAAGAATTTGATTGACTCGCTCGACTTGGCCACTAGTTTGAGGGTGAAAAGCTGTGCTGAAGCGAATGTTTGTGCCCATGGCCTTCTGGAAGGAGTCCCAGAACTTAGAGGTGAAGATGCTTCCACGATCTGAAGAAATCAATTGTGGAATGCCGTGAAAGGAGACAATTCTGGAGGTGTAGAGCTCTGCCAGCTGAGCTGCTGTGATGGATTCTTTGATAGGAAGGAAATGAGCCACTTTAGAGAGCTTGTCGATGACAACGAAGATAGCATCATTTCCGCGCTTGGACTTGGGAAATCCAGTCACGAAGTCCATTTCGATATGATCAAACTTCCACTCCGGGATAGCAAGAGGTTGGAGGAGACCAGCTGGTCGTTGGTGTTCTGCTTTCACTCTTCGGCAGACATCACATTCATTCACGAATTGAGCAATTTCTCGCTTCATTCGAGTCCACCAATACGACTGCTTGAGGTCATGATACATCTTCGTACTTCCAGGATGAATGGAAAGGAGAGAATTGTGCACCTCGTTCATTATGACTTTCCTTAGCTCACCTTTAGGAACCACAATCCGGTCCTCGAAGAACAAAGTGTCTCTGTCATCAATGCGATAGCACTTGTATTTGGAAAGACCCTTGTCGATACCACGTTTCACCTTCTTCACCATGGCATCAAGGAGTTGTGCCTCACGAATTTGATCTTCCAAAGTAGGAGATACCATGAGGTTGGCAAGAAAGCCTTGAGGAACAACTTGGAGATTCAGCTTGCGGAAAGCTTCACAAAGATCCGGTTGGAAAGGCTTGAGAATTAAGCTGTTGCAATAAGCCTTCCTGCTTAAAGCATCTGCAATGACATTTTCTTTGCCTGGAGTATATTCAATACTCGGATTGTACTCTTTAATCATTTCGACCCATCGAGTCTGCCTGAGGTTGAGGTTGGGCTGAGTGAAGATATACTTGAGACTTGTGATCAGTGAAAATGTCCACTTGTCTTCCCAACAAGAGATGTCTCCACGTAATCAATGCATGGACAACTGCCGCCAACTCAAGATCGTGAGTGGGGTAGTTCTTCTCGTTGGGCTTCAACTGCCGAGAGGTATAAGCCACAACTTTCGTCTCTTGCATTAACACAACACCGAGACCTTGGAGAGAAGCATCACAGAAAACTTCATACGGCTTGGATTCATCAGGAGGAGTCAAGACAGGAGCTGTGACTAGTTTCTCTTTGAGAGTGTTGAAAGCAACGTCACACTCAGGAGACCAGACATACTTCACATGCTTCTGTAGGAGGTTGGAAAGAGGCTTCGCAATCTTGGAGAAATTCTCAACGAATCTTCGGCAATAGCTTGCAAGACCCAGAAAACTGCGGAGCTGCTTGACATTTTGAGGAGGTTCCCAATCCACAACTGCGGACACCTTCTCGGGGTTAACAGCGATGCCGTTGGCAGAGATGATGTGACCAAGGAAAAGAACTTCATCAAGCCAAAACTCACATTTAGAGAACTTCGCATAGAATTGATACTCTCTAAGCTTGTCGAGCACCAATCGCAAATGTTTGGCATGATCTTGCTTATTCTTGGAGAAGACCAAGATATCATCGAGATACACCAGAACGAATTCATTGGTATAGGGGTTGAAGATGAAATTCATCATCCGAGAGAACACTGGAGGAGCATTGACAAGGCCGAAAGACACGATAGTATATTCATAAGAACCAAAGCTTGTTCTGAAAGCTGTCTTGGGAATATCTTCTTCACGAATTCGAATCTGATGATAACCCATACGAAGGTCAAGCTTCGAGAATACTTTAGCTCCTTTGAGTTGCTCAAATAGCTCATTGATGTTGGGAAGTGGATACTTGTTCTTGATTGTCTTCTTGTTCAATGGACGGTAGTCGACACAAAGTCGGTCCGTGCCATCCTTCTTCTTGACAAAAAGAACACCACAACCCCATGGAGAAGAACTCGGTCTGATCAAACCCAGACGTTCTTGTTCATCGAGCTGTTTCTTCAATTCCTTCAGCTCGTTGGGTCCAAGCTTGTATGGACGCTTGCAAACGGGTTCAGTGCCAGGCTCCAGTTCAATAACGAACTCAACTGGCCGATGAGGAGGCATACCCGGAAGCTCTTCTGGAAAGACATCTTGATACTCGCAAACGACTGTAATTTGAGAGATGGCATTCAATTCGCCCTTCTCATTGAGAGAGAAAAACCGAATGGTTTCATCACGAGCGGCATAAATAATCACATCCTCAGACGAGTGTGTCAATTGAATTTCCCTGGCAGCACAATCAAGTTGAGCCTTGTGCTTAGAAAGCCAGTCCATCCCGAGAATAAGATCAATATCCGAGTCACCAAGAACAATTGGAGAAGACTGAAATTTATAGTCGCCCATCTTGATGGAAACATTCGGAACCATCGAGTTGGCTCTCATTGCCTTCCCCGGAGAAATAACACCCAAAGGTTTATCTAGATAAGACCAGGAAAACTCATGCTTGGCAAAAAACGGTCTAGACATGAAACAAAGCGATGCACCAGTATCAAATAGAACTTTTGCAGGAATATCGTTAATAGGAAGATTACCCATTATCACATCAGTAGATTCCTCCGCTTGAGCTGCATTCATCATGTTCACCTTAGCAGACTTTGGATTATGCTTGACCACCGCATTGCTGGAAGATCTGACAGGAGGAGGAGGAGGAAGACGCCTCTGGTTGAAGCACTTGTTAGCATAGTGACCTTTCTGCTGACATTTGTTGCAAGTCACCTCTGAGAGTGGACGGTGATAAGGAGCATTGGACTTTGGAGCTTGATTCTGAGACTTGTTCTGAAAGCCAGAGTTGGAAGAGTTTGAAGAACCATGGCCACCTTTGTTCTTCTGCTGGTAAGGCTGACGAAACGGAGGAGGAGGAGGCAACCAGAATTTCTGTTGCTTAGCTGTCACAAGTGAGGAAGAAGAAGACTGAACTGCGTCTCTGACTCTCTTCTTAGAAGCCTCACACTTGAGCTGAGCAGCCTCTTGCTTCAGTGCCATATTATAGAATTGATCAAACTGAGTAGGCTCAACAAGAACGAGAGCTAACTGCAGATCCTCTTTAAGGCCACCTCTGAAGTGATAGATCATACTCTTCTCATCAGGAACGTCTTGTTTAGCGAAGCGAGCAAGTTTCTGAAACTGAATGTTGTATTGATACACAGACATGTTGCCTTGCTTGAGATTGCGGAACTCCTCACGCTTGCTCTCAACAACACTTTGTGGAATGTGGTGCGCTTTGAAGTCCCGACAGAAGTCAGTCCAAGTAATCACACGACCTCCTCTGGAATCTTTGTATTGTTGATACCAATCAGCAGCTTGGTCCTTGAGCTGGAAAGAAGTGAACTTGACATAGTCCTCAGGCCTGACATTGCTACATTCAAAATGCTTGTTGATGTCCACGAGCCAATCATCGGCATCCGTGGCCTCGGCACAGTAGCTGAAAGACTTGGGCTGATTTGCGAGAAACTGGTTGAGAGTGGCAAAGTGAAACTGATTGTTGCCTTGACCTTGATTGCCTTGATTGCCTTGACCTTGAGTATGTTCTTGCAAGAGTTGCAGAATCATCTGAGCATTGGCGTTGGTGGCTGCCATGATTGCTTGCCATGCCTCCGGAGGTGGAGGTGGTGGCGGAGGGTTAGCTTGACTCCCTTTATTGCGATCCGGATTCTGACGCGTTGGCGGAGCCATCCTGAAGAGGGTGACATCCGTTAGCATATTGATAGACAAAAGATAAGTAGAATCAACGGATAGAAATTGCAACATATAGTCTTCACAATAAACATTCGAACGAAGATGAACGAATGAATTCCGTAGTAAATCATCACACTTCCATAAGTTGAGAAGCCACTTGAAAAGGATATGGAATGAACATATGAATTCGAAGCAACTCGAATACCACAATACAAAATAAAACAAGTATTGGCTTGCAGAATAAGCCGGAACAAACATATGATAGATATTTCGTCCGAAGTTTTTGTGGTGGGGCCCACACGGGCTCAATCGTACAACACCATCATGTACAAGGCTGTGCACATGACATACGAAGCGTCCCCGAGTCGGCAAAGCCATGGACTCTTTAAGACACAACGAGACCATTGTAAAATCAACCGTATACAGGCGGACCACTAGACGTCGAACCCCAATCTCATATCATGCATCTGTCGGAAAGATATCCTAAGGCTACTAGAATTCCCACTTATAAACTCCCGAAACTTTCTGGTTATGCAATCTGGTGTAGGGGATACAGGGGACACAAAATATATCACCCAAACTAACAATCCCTAGATCCAGCTGTATCCATCCGTCAACACATAACCAAGAAACCTTCGGAAATCGTTTACCTCAACCTTTCAAAAACATCCGTTATACAAGTTATGGCAATACTCCCGAACTCCCGCCCCAGTACTGGGTGGCGTCGAGGTGATCTCACCAACAACTGCATAAAAGAGATTTCGATGTCGGCGAAACTCAGGTATTCCAGAACTGCAACGATAAAATTGTGACGACAACACCTCGGAGCTCAACTCCCCGGGACACTGCCACAACCCCTAAATGTCAGGAGGCACCAAGAACAATGTTCTCGTCACAAATCCATCGGAACGATTCCAAGATACCCGCGTGATCCTAATTTTTTTGTGTGAAATTTGAGGGGAGGATAGTCAAAACTTCTACGTCAGGAGACCTCACCAGAGCGACGAAGGGACTGAGGAGTAAAAAGAATCCTACTCTCCGATATATATAATCCTAAGACTCAAAACATTTTGTTCTAGCCTCAACAACGCCAGCGATTCGATCAAGCAGGGGGCTCCTAAGTCGGGGATGGCTCTGATTACCAACTTGTAACGCCCACGATGCGGCTATATCTCCCACGTGTCGAGGCACGACTTAGAGGCATAACCGCATAGTGGTTTTGTCGCAAGAAGGGTCATCTTCACACAATCCCATGTAATGAACAAGAATGGGATAAAGAGTTGGCTTACAATCGCCACTTCACACAATACATAAATATTATCATACATCATCCAAAATACAATCATATAGACCGACTACGGTCAAAATCCAGATGAAAATAAGACAACCCCAAATGCTAGATCCCCGATCGTCCCAACTGGGCTCCACTACTGATCATCAGGAAAAGACACATAGTAACGACCACGTTCCTCGTCGAACTCCCACTTGAGATCGACGCCATCGTCTGCACTGGCATCGTCGGCACCTGCAACTGTTTTGGTAGAATCTGTGAGTCACGGGGACTCAGCAATCTCACACCCGCGAGATCAAGACTATTTAAGCTTATAGGAAAGGATGGTGTAAAGAGGTGGAGCTGCAGCGGCAAAAGCATATATGGTGGCTAACTTGCGCAAAAGAGAGCGAGAAGAGAAGCAACGGAACGGACGTCATCTAGCAATGACCAAGAAGTGATCCTGAACACCTACTTACATCATACATAACACATACCGTGTTCACTTCCCGGACTCCGCCGAGAAGAGACCATCACGGCTACACACGCAGTTGATGTATTTTACTTGGGTCAAGTGACAAGTTATCTACAACCGGACATTAACAAATTCCCATCTGCCTCATAACCGCGGGCACGGCTTTCGAAAGATAATACCCTGCAGGGGTGTCCCAACTTAGCCCATCATAAGCTCTCACGGTCAACGAAGGATAAACCTTCTCCCGGAAAGACCCGATCAGTCTCGGAATCCCGGTTTACAAGACATCTCGACAATGGTAAAACAAGACCAGCAAAGCCGCCCGAATGTGCCGACAAATCCCGATAGGAGCTGCACATATCTCGTTCTCAGGGCACACCGGATAAGCGAAGCGTACAGGTACCAACATAACCCAAGTTGCCAAGGGACGGTCCCGCACGGTGCTCTAGTTTGGACCAGCACTCAGAGGAACACTGGCCCGGGGGTTAAAATAAGATGACCCTCGGGCTCGCAAAAACCCGGGGGAAAAAGGCTTAGGCGGCAAATAGTAAAACCAAAGTTGGGCCTTGCTAGAGGAGTTTTATTCAAGGTGAACTGTCAAGGGGGTCCCATAAATCACCCGACCGCGTAAGGAACGCAAACTCAAGGAACATAATCCCGGTATAACAGTAACTAGGGCGGCTAGAGTGGAACAAAACACCAGGCATAAGGCCGAGCCTTCCACCCTTTACCAAATATATATAGATGCATTAATTAAATAAGAGATATTGTGATATCCCAACATATCCATGTTCCGACATGGAACAAACTTCAACTTCACCTGCAACTAGCAACGCTATAAGAGGGGCTGAGCAAAAGCGGTAACATAGCCAAACAACGGTTTGCTAGGAAAGGATGGTTAGGGCTGACATGGCTAAAATGGGAGACATGATATAGCAAGTGATAGGTAGCGGAGCATGGCAATAGAGCGAACAACTATCATAGCAAAGATAGAAGTGATTTCGAGGGGTGGTCATCTTGCCTGCAAGATTCTCAGAGTTGTTGAAAGCTTGATCCTCGTAAGCGTACTCGACAGGTTCCTCGTTCATGAACTCGTCTCCCGGCTCTACCCAAGACAAGAACACAAACAAACGGAACCACAATCAACAACGAGAAATGCGCAGGCAACATGATGCAAAACATGTATGATATGCAAGATATGATATGCGAAGCATATGCGTGCTCCGGGAGGAAAATGATGAACATGGCAGTAACTTGGCAAACCAAGCATGCCACTGGAAAGATGAGATGATTTCGGTCGAAATCGATACAAAGATCACCGGAATCGGATGCACGGTTTGCAAATGGCAAGCAAAACAAGAATGACACGAATCTGCGATTAACAGCATGATAGCACTTAAAATGCAACAAGTAACAATGCTACAGCACCCTAACATAGCAACAAAGCACATGGCAGTAATCTACAGGAGATGCTTGACAAAAGATGAACACTGAGCTACGACTAGTTCACAACATATCAAGCTCAAACAAGCATGGCAAAAGTGCAAAAGATTACAGGTTCACAGACTTGGTGAAAAACTGGACATGGCAGAAATCAGCATCAGGTAGCTATGTTCAGAGCACGAAATCAACATGCTACAGGAACTTAACATAGCAAAACAAGGCATGGTAGTGTTCTACTAAATGCACATGACAGAAGTCCCTTACTGACCATAAGCCAAAAAGGACCACAAGATATGATGGCAAGCTTGTAAACATAGCAAGTTTCGTTATCAGGTTTCGGACTTGGCAGAAAACAGAGCATGGCAGAAATAATAATATGTAGACCTCTTTGTGAGCTTGATGCACTCACTACAGAGCAATTCATGACAAACCAAGCATACCTACAGCAAGATGGCATGTTTATGAAGCTATCCATGGCAAAAACAATTGCATAGCATGTATGGATCAACTACAATAAGCTTGGCAAAATTGCAAATCATGTTAAGAATCTGCCAGAAATATTTTATAGCAAAAGTAGAGCAAGAATGAGTCATGCTATGGCACTCCATAATTGCAAACAATTGCAGGAATGGATCAATTACAACTATAGCTACAAAACATCCGTACTGAACATCTCCCAAATATGCATGGATCTCTCTGTAGCATCAAGTTTACATGGCAACAAAATTACAGCAGACAAGGACTTGGAGAAATCACTAAGTCCCTGAAATCAGAATTATTACGGGGCCTACTTTGCATGCTTGTGCTAGTCACCACAGAGATCACACAAATACATGGACTATACCACTGGAAATATGGCATGGCATACTTCAAAACACATGTAGAGCTCATGCTCAAAAGGTGCACAGAATAAATGATACAAAAATAACAAATCTCCAAGTTCTGATAAGCACCAGAGATTAACAGCAACTAGCTCTCTTCCAACTAAGATTTGGGCATCAAGATGAACTCTAATGACCATGGCGCAATTGAACAAAATGAAGAGCATCACGAGACTAACAATTTGACATATTTTACGCGCGAATCTAAGCTACATGCAAGAAGTTATCGCATCTCGAACAGGAGCACATGCTGATGAAATATCAAGACTTAGAAAATAATTGGGGGTTCGAGAAGTCAACGGGAACAGTACCGAATCCAGATCGGATCGAGGCCTCGTGCTCGGGCCGACCGGAGCTCGCCGGGGTTCGGGCGCTGGGGAAGAGGAAGGTGACCGGAGGGAGGAGGAGAGGCGGCGGAGCACTGGCCGGCGGCGGGGACGCGGTGCGGCGCC
>NC_057811.1:69960465-70028613 GCF_018294505.1 Triticum aestivum
GGGCCGGCGGCGGCGAGAGGACCCGGCGGCGACACGTGGCGGCGGCGGGGCAGTTGGACGTGTCCGGCTCCGCCCGGACTTGTCCGGCGGCGGAGTGGGACGAGGGCTAGGGTTAGACTGCGGTTGTATTTCGGGATGCCCACCAATTTATAGGCAGAGGGAGCTAGGAGGCTCCAAATGAGGTGCGGTTTTCGCCCACACGATCGTGATCGAACGACCTAGAGCATGGAAGAGAGTTTGGTGGGTTTTGGGCTGGTTTTAGAGGGAGGTTTTGCTGGACACTCAAATGGACTTTGCGGATGCCCGGTTAACCGTTGGAGTACCAAACGACCTCCGAATGGAACGAAACTTGACCGGTAGTCTCCGGGTGGTATATTAAGACCACTTAACAAGCCTCGGTCCATTCCGAGAAAGTTTGACACACGCACACGAAAGAAAACAAGAGGGGTGCACCGGAGGAGATAGGAGCGCCGGATTGCAAAACGGACAACGGGGAAAATGCTCGGATGCATGAGACGAACACGTATGCGAATGCAATGCACATGATGACATGATATGAAAATGCATGACATGACAAAAATACAAAACGAAAGACAAAACCCGACAATGGATGGAAAAACATATCACATAGCCGGAAATGGCAAGAGTCGGAGTTCCAAATATGGCAAGTTACATGCGGGGTGTTACACCTTTCCACCTCCATAATTGAGAAAATTCCTTAGTCCACTAGATACTAAGGATAAGTTCAACCGCTGTCATGTGATCCCTTCCTGGATCACTGTTGTACCCCTTGACTAACTCATGGCAAGGCACACTTTAGGTGCGGTACACAGCATTGCATACTGTAGAGCCTACGTCTAAAGCATAGGGGACGACCTTCGTCCTTTCTCTCTCTTCTGCTGTGGTCAGGTCTTGAGTCTTACTCAATACTCACACCTTGTAACACAGCCAAGAACTCCTTCTTTGCTGATCTATTTTGAGCTCCTTCAGAATCTTGTCACGGTATGTATTCATTTGAAAGTACTATTAAGCGTTTTTGATCTATCCTTATAGATCTTGATGCTCAATGTTCAAGTAGCTTAATCCAGGTTTTCCATTAAAAAACACTTTTCAAATAACCCTGGATGCTTTCCAGAAATTCTACATCATTTCTGATCAACAATATGTTAACAACATATACTCATAAAAAATTCTATAGTGCTCCCACTCACTTCTTTGGAAATACAAGTTTTTCATGAACTTTGTATAAACCCAAAATCTTTGATCATCTCATCAAAGCGTTCATTCCAACTCCGAGATGCTTACTCCAATCCTTAGAAGGATTGCTGGAGCTTTGCATACTTGTTAGCATCTTTCAGGATTGACAAAACCTTCTGGTTGTATCACATACAACCTTTCCTCAAGAAAATCGTCGAGGAAACAATGTTTTGCCATCCTATCTGCGAGATTTCATAAATAATGCAGTAACTGCTAATATAATTCCAACAGACTGTTAGCATCGCTACGAGTGAGAAAGTCTCATCGCAGTCAACTCCTTGAACTTGTCGGAAAACATCTTAACGACAAGTCGAGCTTTCTTAATGGTGACACTTACCATCATTGTCCGTCTTCCTTTTAAAATCCATCTGCACCCAACAGCCTTACGACCATCAAGTAGTTCTTCCAAAGTCTATACTTTGTTTTCATACATGGATCCTCTCGGATTTGATGGCCTCGAGCCATTCGTCGGAATCCGGGCCCACCATCGCTTCTCCATAGCTCGTAGGTTCATTGTTGTCTAGCAACATGACTTCCAAGACAGGATTACGTACCACTCTGAAGTAGTACGCATCCTTGTCGTCCTATGAGGTTTGGTAGTGACTTGATCTGAAGTTTCATGATAACTATCATAAGCTTCCACTTCAATTGGTGTAGGTGCCACAGGAACAACTTCCTGTGCCCTGCTACACATTAGTTGAAGTGACGGTTCACTGACCTGATCAAGTCTCCACCATCCTCCCACTCAATTCTTTCGAGAGAAACTTTTCCTCGAGAAAGGACCCGTTTCTAGAAACAATCACTTCTGCTTCCAGATCTGAAATAGGAGGTATACCCAACTGTTTCGGGTATTCTATGAAGATGCATTTATCCGCTTTGGGTTCAAGCTTATCAGCCTGAAACTTTTCCACGTAAGCGTCGCAGCCCCAAACTTTTAAGAAACGACAGCTTAGGTTTCTCTAAACCATAGTTCATACGGTGTCGTCTCAACGGAATTGCGTGGTGCCCTATTTAAAGTGAATGCGGTTGTCTCTAATGCCTAACCCATAAACGATAGTTGTAATTCGATAAGAGACATCATGGTATGCACCATATCCAATAGGGTGCTGTTATGATGTTCGGACACACCATCACAATATGGTGTTCCAGGCGGTATTAGTCATGAAACAATTTCCACAATTTCTAAATTGTGTGCCAAACTCGTAACTCAGATATTCATCTCTATGATCATATCACAGACATTTTATCCTCTTGTCACGACGATCTTCAACTTCACTCTGAAATTACTTGAACCTTTCAATAATTCAGACTTGTGTTTCATCAAGTAAATATTCTCAGCATCTACTCAAATCATCTGTGAAGTAAGAACATAACGATATCCACTCCGTGCCTCAGCACTCATTGGACTGCACACATCAAATGTATTACTTCCAACAAGTTGCTCTCTTGTTCCATCTTACTGAAAACGAGGCCTTTCAGTCATCTTGCCCATGTGGTATGATTTGCATGTCTCAAGTGATTCAAAATCAAGTGAGTCCAAATGATCCATCTGTATGGACTTTCTTCATGCATATATACTAATAGACATGGTACGCATGTCTCAATGTTTTCAAAAACGAGTGAGTCCAAAGATCCATCAACATGGAGCTTCTTCATGCGTTTTATACCAATATGACTCAAGTGGCAGTGCCACAAGTATGTGGTACTATCATTACTATCTTATATCTTTTGGCATGAACATGTGTATCACTACGATCGAGATTCAATAAACCATTCATTTTAGGTGCAAGACCATTGAAGGTATTATTCAAATAGACAGAGTAACCATTATTCCTTTAATGAATAACCGTATTGCGATAAACATAATCCAATCATGTCTATGCTCAACGCAAACACCAAATAATAATTATTCAGGTTTAACCCCATTCTCGATGGTAGAGGGAGCATGCGATGCTTGATCACATCAACCTTGGAAACACTTCCAACACATATCGTCATCTCACCTTTAGCTAGTCTCCGTTTATTCCGCAGCTTTTATTTCGAGTTACTAACACTTAGCAACCGAACCGATATCTAATACCCTGGTGCTACTAGGAGTACTAGTAAAGTACACATGTATATCCAATATACTTCTGTCGACCTTGCCAGCCTTCTCATCTACGAAGTATCTAGGGTAGTTCTGCTTCAGTGACCGTTCCCCTCATCTCAGAAGCACTTAGTCTCGGGTTTGGGTTCAACCTTGGGTTTCTTCACTAGAGCAGCAACTGATTTGCCGTTTCATGAAGTATCCCTTCTTGCCCTTGTCCTTCTAGAAACTAGTGGTTTTACTAACCATCAACAATTGATGCTCCTTCTTCATTTCTACTTTCGCTGTGTCAAACATCGCGAGTTGCTCAAGGATCATCATGTCTATCCCTGATATGTTATAGTTCATCACGAAGCTCTAATAGCTTGGTGGCAGTGACTATGGAGAACCATCACTATCTCATCTGGAAGATTAACTCCCAATCGGTTCAAGTGATTGTAGTACTCAGACAATCTGAGCACATGCTCAACGATTGAGCTTTTCTCCCTTAGTTTGCAGTCTTAAGAAACTTGTCAGAGGTCTCATACCTCTTGACGTGGGCATTAGTCTGAAATCCCAATTTCAGTCTTTGGAACATCTCATATGTTCTGTGACGTTTCAAAACCGTCTTTGGTGCCACAATTTTAAACCGTTAGCATCACACACTGAACTATCACGTAGTCATCAAAACGTGTATGTCAGATGTTTCGTAACATCTACAAACGACGCTCGAGGTTCTGCACACCGAGCGGTGCATTAAGGACATAAGCCTTCTGTGCAGCAATGAGGACAATCCTCAGTTTACGGACCCAGTCCGCATAATTGCTACTATCAACTTTAAACTAAATTTTCTCTAGGAACATATCTTAGTAGAACTAAAGCGTAAGCTACGACATTATTTGCAAAGACCTTTTGACTATGTTCATGATAATTAAGTTCATCTGATTATTTAATGAACTCCCACTTAGATAGACATCCCTCTAGTCATCTAAGTGATACATGATCCAAATCGACTAGGCCGTGTCCGATCATCACGTGACACGGACTAGTCATCATCGGTGAACATCTCCATGTTGATCGTATCTACTATACGACTCATGTTCGACCTTTCGGTCTCTTGTGTTCCGAGGCCATGTCTGTGCATGCTAGGCTCGTCAAGTCAACCTAAGTGTTTTGCTTGTGTTCCGAGGCCATGTCTGTACATGCTAGGCTCGTCAACACCCGTTGTATGCGAACGTTAGAATCTATCACACCCGATCATCACGTGGTGCTTCGAAACAATGAACCTTCACAACGGTGCACAGTTAGGGGGAACACATCTCTTGAAATTTTAGTGAGGGATCATCTTATTTAAGCTATCGTCGTTCTAAGCAAATAAGATGTAAACATGACAAACATCACATGCAAATCATAAAGTGACATGATATGGCCAATATCATCTTGCGCCTTTTGATCTCCATCTTCGAGGCGCGGCATGATCACCTTCGTCACCGGCATGACACCATGATCTCCATCATCATGATCTCCATCATCGTGTCTTCATGAAGTTGTCTCGCCAACTATTACTTGTACTACTATGGCTAACGGTTAGCAATAAAGTAAAGTAATTACATGGCGTTTTTCATTGACACGCAGGTCATACAATAAATTAAGACAACTCATATGGCTCCTGCCGGTTGTCATACTCATCGACATGCAAGTCGTGATTCCTATTACAAGAACATGATCAATCTCATACATCACATATATCATTCATCACATCCTTTTGGCCATATCACATCACATAGCATACCCTGCAAAAACAAGTTAGACGTCCTCTAATTGTTGTTGCATGTTTTACGTGGCTGCTATGGGTTTCTAGCAAGAACGTTTCTTACCTACGCAAAAGCCACAACGGTGATATGCCAATTGCTATTTACCCTTCATAAGGACCCTTTTCATCGAATCCGATCCGACTAAAGTGGGAGAGACAGACACCCGCTAGCCACCTTATGCATCAAGTGCATGTCAGTCGGTGGAACCTGTCTCACGTAAGAGTACGTGTAAGGTCGGTCCGGGCCGCTTCATCCCACAATGCCGCTGAATCAAGATAAGACTAGTAACGGTAAGCAAATTGAACAAATCGTCGCCCACAACTACTTTGTGTTCTACTCGTGCATAGAATCTACGCATAAACCTGGCTCTGATACCACTGTTGGGGAACGTAGCAATAATTCAAAATTTTCTACGTATCACCAAGATCAATCTATGGAGTCATCTAGCGACGAGAGAGAGGGGAGTGCATCTACATACCCTTGTAGATTGCGCGCGGAAGCGTTCAAGAGAACGGGGTTGATGGAGTCGTACTCGTCGTGATCCAAATCACCGATGATCCTTGCGCCGAACGGACGGCACCTCCGCGTTCAACACACGTACGGAGCGGGGACATCTCCTCCTTCTTGAGCCATCAAGGGGGGAGGAGAAGTTGATGGAGATCCAGCAGCACGACGGCGTGGTGGTGGAAGTAGCGGGATCCCGGCAGGGCTTCGCCAAGCGCAAGCGGGGAGGAATAGGTGTCACGGGAGGGAGGGAGGCGCCAGGGCTTGGGGTGCTGCTCCCATGCGCCTCCCCACTATATATAGGGGTGGAGGGGGCTGGTTTCTTGCCCTCCAAGTCCATTGGGGCGTTGGCAAAGGTGGGGGAAAGAAATCCCATCATTCCCCTTCCCCACAGATTGTTATCCCCCCTTTTTAGGGATCTTGATCTTATCCCTTCGGGATATGATCTTATTCCTTCTAAGGTGGGATCTTGGTGCGCCTTGACCAGGGGTGTGGGGCCTTGCCCCCACTACCCACGTTCATGTGGGTCCCCCCATGCAGGTGGGCCCCACTTCGGAACCTTCTAGAACCTTCCCGGTACAATACCGAAAAATCCCGAACATTTTCCGGTGGCCAAAATAGGACTTCCCATATATAAATATTTACCTCGGGACCATTCCGGAACTCCTCGTGACGTCCGAGATCTCATCCGGGACTCCGAACAACTTTTGGTTAACCGCATACTAATATCTCTACAACTCTAGCGTCACCGAACCTTAAGTGTGTAGACCCTACGGGTTCGGGAGACATGCAGACATGACCGAGACGACTCTCCGGTCAATAACCAACAGCGGGATCTGGATACCCATGTTGGCTCCCACATATTCCACGATGATCTCATCAGATGAACCACGATGTCGAGGATTCAATCAATCCCGTATACAATTCCCTTTGTCAATCGGTACGTTACTTGCCCGAGATTCGATCGTCGGTATCCCAATACCTTGTTCAATCTCGTTACCAGCAAGTCACTTTACTCGTACCGTAACGCATGATCCCGTGGCTAACTCCTTAGTCACATTGAGCTCATTATGATGATGCATTACTGAGTGGGCCCAGAGATACCTCTCCGTCATACGGAGTGACAAATCCCAGTCTCGATTCGTGCCAACCCAACAGACACTTTTGGAGATACCTGTAGTGCACCTTTATAGCCACCCAGTTACGTTGTGACGTTTGGTACACCCAAAGCATTCCTACGGTATCCGGGAGTTGCATAAACTCATGGTCTAAGGAAATGATACTTGACATTAGAAAAGCTCTAGCAAACGAACTACACGATCTTGTGCTATGCTTAGGATTGGGTCTTGTCCATCACATCATTCTCCTAATGATGTGATCCCGTTATCAATGACATCCAATGTCCATGGTCAGGAAACCATAACCATCTATTGATCAACGAGCTAGTCAACTAGAGGCTTACTAGGGACATGTTGTGGTCTATGTATTCACACATGTATTACGGTTTCCAGTTAATACAATTATAGCATGAACAACAGATAATTATCATGAACAAGGAAATACAATAATAACCATTTTATTATTGCCTCTAGGGCATATTTCCAACAGGAAGGCCACGTGGGATATGTGTGCCACTGCTGCACTCGTTGAACAGGTCCGACTGTGTCGAGAAACTTATGGTACGAGCTGTTTTCTGTTATATATGTTGTTCATAAACTATTGCTTATACACAGTTTTACAGCTGTGATCTTGTTGAAACAGGAACTGCCGAGTTCTATTGTTCCTATACAGATGCCTGACCATGGTCGGGTCAGACTTGCGCTTGGTCACAACATGATGTTTATGTTGACCTACTCAATTCCCCTTGGAGGTGAAAAGATACTTATTCATGGGTGGTCTCAAATAATGAATGCCCGTCCATCTTGGAGAACAGGACAGAAGATTATGTTCATGCTTTTCCATGGCTCTAAAGCGAATATCCTGTTTATTGACCACGTTGCTTTCAGCTTTGGTTGTTAAGTGCCCCTGCTGGTTTCAGTTAAGGTTGTTAAGTACTCCTGCTGCTTTTACAGTCTATCGTGTTGCTTCAGTCCTGTCTTCCTCCAGCCGCCAAAACCAAACCAGCGCCGGCGGGGCCGCCTGCTTCCGCCTCCCACGGCTGGCTGCGCCTCAGCGCACGCATCGCCGCCCCACCGTCTCCTAAATCGTTAACGCCGACGTCCTCCGCGTGCTTTGGTGCGCTCGCCGCGGCGCCGCCCTCTCGCGTTGTCAACATGGTCAACAAACAACAGGAATCAGCAGAAGTACGTGGAGAGGATGATAGTAGGGGCCCACCACGTCAGCGTATGGAAAAATGAAATGCTTCCTCCTAGTGTTTTCCTGACATCTGGGACCCACGACATTGTGAGCTATATAGTCAATAGACAAGAGAACAACACAAGCTCGGCTGACACCTGGGACGTAGCTACTCGAGTAGTATTTTTTTGTTTGGTATTGTTGAGACGGAGCAGGGTTTGAACTGGGTTGTGGCCCGCCTAGCCCAGGCTTATATTTTATGTTCACTATGTGACCAGCCCAGCTATTTTTTCTTTGTGAAAATGAGCCCAGTTTATTTTTTCTGAAGAATACCCAATCCAGGCCTACTTATTTTTCTACCCCCTGATGGGCTGCAACTCTTTCAAGACGCCTGCAAATCTTGAAAGTAATATGAAATGGGTTGTAAATATAAAAACAGATGACAAATTGGCAATTACTTTATAATTTCTGAATTTTTTTCACATTTTCAGATTCCTATTTCACTGGGCATTAACCTAATTTAAATATATCTTCAAAGTACTTTAAATCTGGCTCGACATTTCGGTATTAAAAATAGTTTGGAACCCACAGAAATATGCGAAATTGGCCCTGGCCAACCAAAAAAAAAACGACTGCAATAAATTGCATAAGAAGTTGCCATGAGCTATATATAAATTATTAAAAAAAAGAGGGAGTGGTCTGACTTGTGGGCCTGTTTAATTGACGCGTATGCAAGATTTTTTTAGTTATTATATATGTCAACAAACGATTCTAGCAGACGTAACCGTTGGATGTCAATCCAACGGCCGTCGTGTTTCTTCAATCTCTGATCTTCTTGCTCCAGCCGCCAAAGCAGCACCGGCGGGACCGCCTACTCCCACCTCCCGTGGCCGGCTGTGCTGCCGCGCAGGCCTCAGCGCCCCCTACTACTCCCACCGCTGGCCAGGGCATCCCTCTACTCACCCACACCCCCTGTTATTCTGCGGCGACGACAGCCTCACACCGCAGTCGAACCGGTGAACCCTCGTACTCCTCTCCGCGCGGGCTTCCACTGCCGCGTCTTCCCCGGCTCCGCGTCGTCCCCTTCCGAGGCCTCACCGTCGTCCACCGCCGTGGTGCTCTCGGCGTGGCGTGGTCAATGTGGTCAACGACCGACTTCCATCGGAAGAGTACTGTACGTGGAGAGGCTGACAGCTGGGTCCATGGCAGCCGCAAGGAAGTGCCTCCTTATTACGCGGAAAATAATTATTCCTCCACCTGACAGTAGGGACCCACCGGACGGGCCACCAGTATTTCGCCAAAAAAACATCCCCCTGACTGCTGGGACCCACAGGACGAGCCACCGTATTTCACAAAAAAAACGTTCCCCCCGCTGTCAGCTCGGACCCACCGGAAGTGCCTCCTTATTATGCACAAAAAAATGAATACCCCCCTGCTAGCTGGGACCCACCTTGGTGGGAGGCTGACTTGTGGGCCTACTAAGTTGACTGGGACGGAGGCCTTTGTCAACTTTAGTCAATATATGGACGATTCTAGCTCCAGTGACCGTACGATGTCCATCCAACGGCCGTAGTGCTTCTTCAACCTCTGGTCTTCTAGCTCCAGCCGCCCAAAGCAGCGCCGGTCGTGCCGCCTGCTCCTGCCGCCCGTGGCCGGCTGTGATGCTGCGGAGGCCTCACCGCCCCCTACTACTCCCACCGCTGGCCAGGCCATCCCTCTACGCACCCACACCCCCTGTTATTCTGCGGCGACGACAGCCTCACACCGCAGCCGAACGAGTGAACCCTCATACTCCTCTACGCGTGGGCATCCACTGCCGCGTCATCCCCTTCCTAGGCCTCGCCGTCGTCCACCGCCCTGGTGCTCTCGGCGCGGCGTGGTCAAGGAATGGCTTCCATCGGACATGGACTGTACGTGGAGAGGCTGACAGCTGGGTCCACGGCCGCAGCAAGGAAGTGCCTCCTTATTACGCGCAAAATAATTATTCCTCCACCTGACAGCGGGGACCCACCGGACGGGCCACCGTATTTCCCGAAAAAAATGTTTCCCCCTGACTGCTGGGACCCACCAGCTACATCTTCACACGCAAGGAAGTGCGTCCGAAAAAAAACGATTCGCCCCCCTGACTGCTGGGACCCACCAGCTACATCTTCGCACGCAAGGAAGTGCGTCCGGGCAAAAAAAAAGAAAACGATTCCCCCTGACTACTGGGACCCAGCAGCTACACCTTCGCATGCAAGGAAGTGCGTCCGGGAAAAAAAACAATTCGCCCCCCTGACTGCTGGGACCCACCAGCTACATCTTCGCAGGCAATGAAGTGCCTGACAGTCGGGACCCACCTGGTCGAAGCGTACGTAGCGTTGTCATTCTGGTCGCGAAGATGTACGTACATATATACTGGTCGATGTAGAGGCGCGCACGTGTCGTAGTAGAGGCGCGTACGTGTCGTAGTAGAGGCACGCACGTAGCATGTACACGTACGTACATCGGCCAGGGTGCAAGAAAGAAAATACGGCCACGTACGTACATATGGGCAGGGTCTCGAACGCCTACTCGCGCATACGTACGGCCAGGGCTCGTGTACATGGCTGGGTCGGAACGGAGAAACTGCGTCGTCGTCGTGTTCATCGGGAGGCAACGGAACGCGTGGGAGCCAACCGGCTGGGTCGAAACGGAATGCGTGGTCGTGTTCATCGGGAGGGCTTGGACGGAGGAAACGGCCTTGTGTTCGACCGGCCACGTTCTAAACAGGATCCTGTTCATCGGGAGGGGTCTGGCGTATCGCAAAACGGAGGAAACGGACCTCCTACGGTCGAAACGGGGGTCCTGTTGATCGGGAGGGGTGTGGCGTACTGCAAAACGGAGGAAACAGACTTGTGTTGGAGCGCTACTGTCGAAACGGGGGTCCTGTTCATCGGGAGGGGTGTGGCGTACCGCAAAACGGGACTCCACGGGATACTGTTCATCTCCACCGTCGACCTCCTCTAGCCTCCATGGGCTACCGTTGACCTCCTCCAGCCTCCACGGGCTCCTGTTCATCCAGCCTCCACCGCGCGCTACTCCACCGGCTACTGTTCAACCACCCCTCCATGGGCACCCCTCCACCGTCTACTGTTCATCCAGCCCTCCACACCACGAGGTCCTGTTCAACCACCCCTCCATGGGCACCCCTCCACCGTCTACTGTTCATCCAGCCCTCCACACCACGGGGTCCTGTTCAACCACCCATCCACGGGCACCCCTCCACCGTCTACTGTTCATCCATCCCTCCACACCACGGGGTCCTGTTCATCCAGAGGCAACGCCACCGCTCACTGTTCATCCAACCACCCCCCGCAACGCTCACTATTCATCCAATCGATCGACTTCAGTTAGCAGCAGTAGTGAAGGAATCGCTCGATCGGGTTCAGTTAAAAGCCATCAATCGATCGCTCGGGTTCAGTAACGCGTAGCCTGCAGTGCAATCGCTCAGGTTCAGTTAGAGCCCAACGCCTCGCTCGGGTTCAGTTAGAGCCAACGCCTCGCACACACGCGCGTACGTGTACGAGAGAAACGCGCATCGCTCGGCCCCTGACCTCCCACCGTAACCGGGAACTCCCCGAAATTTTCCTCCCCCTCGCTTCTACCACGGTTTTTTCGTCATGGACGGTGCAAAGAATGTCATGCAGCTGCGTCTCCGGCCCGCCCAGGACGAAAAGCCCATTTTCTGTCATGATTTTTTGTCATAGAAGTAGGAGCCCACCACATCTATGATGATACCGGGTTTTGTCACAATTATCGTCATAGAAGTGTCATATGTATGATAGAAAAAAATTTCGTTCGGCCCAAAATGTCACGGATGTGTCTTTTTTTGTAGTGATAGTATGTGCTCAAACTTAAATAGGTCTGAATCTCACCATGACCTATACTACGATAACACGAACCAAATGAAGAATCTGCCATGGTAACCTATCTTATTGTCGGTCAAGGTGATCATGGATGTCCACATGGGCCCACGAATATATAGGCTTGTCGCCGATAACCACGCGAGGGAGTGTACCGTTCGAAGACAACCACTACATGCATATGTATGGAGGTGATGCATGCATGCATGTTTGAATACCATTTCACAACACTGATGTGGGAGGGATTCATGTGTACACATGCATGTGTGTGTGCTCAAACTGTATCATGCATGTCATCCCAGAGCATGACCTATATATATATGTATATATATATACACACCGTATTACAAGCAAAAAATAATCCCCTCCTAAGTCAAATTAACCTCTCTCGTTGTCAGGCAAAAAGTAGTGATGGACCAAGCGGGCCCACAGATGGAAAGCACTGATATCGCTGATAACCGCTTAAGTGGGTGCGAGAGGACAACCACCATCGCTTTGCATGTGGGCCAAACATATGTTCAATACCCAAAATACACAACTTTGATGTGCCACATGCCTCAAAAATCATAAACCATGCACCCACACAGAGCGAGGTTCATGAAATGTACACATATGGTGGTCACCTCCCCCCTCTTTGATGCATACTACATGCTCCTACCGCAATACAACCCAAAAAGAATCCTCATCGATGGTGAAATTAATTAACCTCTCCCGATGTAGGTCAAAGTGATGCATGCATCGACGATGGCCTCGTGGGCCCATAGATGGAAGCGTCACACGTGAGTGTCCTAGCTAGGATAACCACCGCCTACATGCATGTGGCCCAAAGAGGTGTTGTGTGATGTTTGAATAGCCAATTTCACAATTATTATGTCGCATGTGCCTCGAAAACCAAAAAGTCCCAACACCGAGTGAGGTGTACTTGTTCACGGACGCGTACATATAGTATATATGCTAGTCCCCTCCCACCTCTTCGACGCGTACTATATACCACCATAACAGAAAAAAAGATTCTACCTTGCTGGTCAAATTAACCTCACTGCCGGCTGTTCGTCAAAGTGATGGACGACGACCTCGCGGGCCCACACACACAGCATCAAACGTGAGTATCGAGTGTCGTGTAGGACAACCATTGACTGCATGCGGCCAAAACATGCATGTATGAAAGGGTTGTGTAATTGATAACCCACAAGTATAGGGGATCAATTGTAGCCTCTTTCGATAAGAAAGAGTGTCGAACCCAACGAGGAGCTAAAGGTAGAACAAATATTCCCTCAAGTTCTATCGACCACCGATACAACTCTACACACACTTAACGTTCGCTTTACCTAGAACAAGTATGAAACTAGAAGTACTTTGTAGGTGTTGTTGGATAGGTTTGCAAGATAATAAAGAGCACGTAAATAAAAAGTAGGGGCTGTTTAGATAAATACACAACTAAATTAGTTTTAGTAGAGAGCTTGTTGTCACACAAGAAAGTTATTTGTCCCTAGGCAATCGATAACTAGACCTGTTGAGGATATAGACCTTAGAGTCACCCGCCAGGAGGGGCCGGGTTACTCATATGGTCATTACCAGAAGCCCGGCGCCAAGCTTAAAGACGGTGGGCCAAAGATGGGTTTAAGACCCGGATATGGCTTAAGGCCCGTAGTTGCAATCATTATTATGGTGGAACTTGTAGTGTAAGGCAAGAATAGTTGAGAGTCCGAGCCGGACACTCTTATGAGCCGGCCGGGACTCTAAGAGCTGCTGGGCGTCAGCCTCCCTATATAAAGGGATGACCCGGCAGCGGTTTAGGGACAAGAACAATCTCATCGAGAGCCGGGCATAGCAGTTTAGCTCCCTGGTGATCATAACCCTAATCAATATCACCTCAAACTTGACGTAGGCTTTTACCTTCACCGTAAGGGGCCGAACCAGTATAAACCCTCGTGTTCCTTGTCCCGCATTAACCCCTTCAAGCTTCCTAGCTGCGATGGCTCCACGACTAAGTCCTAGCTCGAGGACATCTGCCGTGACAATTCCACGACAGTTGGCGCCCACCGTGGGGCCAGCGCACGGTGGATTTGAGTTCTTGAAGGGCAGCTTCGAAGGGCTCAAGGGATACGCTGTGGGCCGGATGACCAAGAGTCGTCGCGGCAAGCTCTACATCGACGATGCAAACTGGGGCCCCGACGCCGGCTCAATTGAGTACGGGTACCGGGTCCCCTTCGGCGGAATTCATGTTTTCATTGGCAAGATTGGTGAGCCGGGCCCTGAGCCGGATCTCTGCGCCGATCTCATCGAGACAGCTCAGCGTGCACGACCCGCCCGGGCCCGGCCTGCCTTAAGGCGCGCGTTCGTGGGATGTATCCATGGAGGGCCCTCTGATCTATCTGGGGCTGGTGATGAGGCGGCCGCCGGCTCTGACGGCGAGTCGGCCACCGATGAGTCAAACTCGTTGTATCAACTTCAAGATGGCAGGCTCATGGGTTGTTCCGATGGTGACAGTATTCCGGACCCGTTTGAGCCGCCAAGTCAGGTTGGAGTCTTTATGGCTGGCGCGCAGCCTGTTCAGAACCCCGCTGCCAGAGCGGGAAACCCGGTGCCTTCTCCGGCTCAAGTACTGATGGATCTCACGGACAAGATGACGGCCCTGTTAACCGCCATGGTTGACCCGGCGGATCAAGCTCAGCATGATGCGGAGGTGGCACAGTTAAAATTGGATCTAGTGAAAGCTAAGGAGGAGCTTGCAGCGGAAGGGATCAGGATGGCTGCAGAGAGGGCGGCTCTCGATGCCCAAACTCAGCTGATCCAAGTGCAGTCCTTCCAACTCACGATGGATCAGAACGCGTCCAATGAGGTCATGAGAAGGAGGCATCAAAAGACCCAATCTCGACTCCCTCCGGTTTACGATCCATGCAACCTTTTCAACACGCCAGGTGCAGGGTCTAGTAACCCGCCAGGGGTCATAGTGCCCGGGTCTGGAGCCCCTATTCAGCCATGAGTAATGGGGCCTCCCCAGGTGCCCCCTGCCCCGCCTCAGTACGTGCCAATACCCCCGGGTCATTATAATAACCCGCTGGAGAACATGGTCGCTGCGGCAGCACGGCTGGCGGCTCTCCCAGTTGACGGCGACTCTCCGACGGCTATTGAAACCCGTCGGGTCAGGGAACTCCTTCAGATAGCTCTGGCGCAGCAAGAGGCGTACTCCTACAACCGGGACAGGATCCACTCGACCCCTCGTCCAGGCCAGAGCCCGAGTTACAGCCGGCACATGGTCTCAGCAACCGGCTCAAGTAACGTCCGACGCCATGACCCGCCCCTGGCCACGGCCGGCTCATAATGGAGCCTTTCACGCAGCAGACCAGGACAGAGTGCGGCAAGAGGCGGAGCAAGTGCCTCAATTGACGGCTTACCAGACCCCCCCGGCTTATCCGACGACTTTCGTCGACGTGGGCATCCCTACCAGGACCGGGGGTGTCCCTTGTTTAGTGCCAGCTATCTGTAATGAACGTCTACCTAAGGACTTCAAGGGCCCTAGGAAGGTGCCTAATTACACAGCTGACTTACAACCCGCAGCCTGGATCGAGAGTTACGAGATGGCCATGGAACTACTGGAGGTCAGTGAGGCGGCAATGGCCAAGTACTTCACCATGATGTTGGATGGGACTGCCCGCACTTGGTTGAAAGGGCTACCACTGAACTCCATCGGGTCTTGGGCTGAGCTGAAAGCCCGGTTCATCCAAAACTTCAAGGATAGCTGCAGGCAGTCGATGTCAATTGTGGATTTGACTAACTGTAAGCAGCAGGAGGGTGAATCCACGACGCATTGGGTTCGCCGGGTCAAGGAGATCATACATTCGTCAGATAAGATGGATGCCGACTCTGCAGTCTTAATGCTGGAACAGAATTGTCATTTCGTGCCCCTGAAGATGAAACTCGGGCGGCTTAAGCGCGACTGCAGTGATATGGGTACACTAATGGTGGCTCTTGTTAAGTACGCCGATTCTGATGGTACCAAGGATCCCCCTTCAGATGATGAAAGGGCAGGGAAGGGAAAGAAGAACGGCAACGGCAAGGGTCTTCAGCATAACCCGGGGAACCAAGGAGGAGGCAAGCGCAAGGCCGACGGCAGCCTAGAGATTGTGGCCAACGCCAGCTCACAAGGGAATAACCAGCGACGTAAGGGGAGGCCCCCTCCCCGAGGCGGCGGGTCAGGTCCAACGCTGGAGCAGCTGTTGAATGAGCCTAGTCCAAGGCATGGCTCTAGAGAGAAGCCAGCGACTCATCTGTGGAAGGATTGTGCAATCATGAAGGCCTTTAAGAATTACAATGGCCCGGGCGGCGGCTCAGGCGCCGGCGGCTTTCATGGCCCGGGCGGCGGCTCAAATTCCGGTCCTTAGAACGGTCAAGGGGGCTTTAATCAACAGTCTGGCCAGGGTCATCAACAGCAGCAGGGGGGTTATCAGACCAATCCAAAGCAGCTTAGCGGTGGACAGTATCATGTGTTTACCACTAGTTTGTGCAAGCGAGATCAGAAGCTTCACAAGAGGGCTGTGAATGCTGTTGAGCCGGCGGTTCCACGCTACTTGCGGTGGTCTGAGGAGCCTATAGTGTGGAGCAGGGAGGATCACCCTCCACGGGTGGATAATCCGGGTCACTTGGCCCTGGTGGTGGCTCCTCAGGTGGGAGGATATAAGTTCACTAAGGTGCTCATGGATGGAGGCAGCAGCATCAACATCCTCTATTATGAGACATTCCGTCGTATGGGGTTGATTGATAAGAACCTCAGCCAGTCCAACACTATTTTCCACGGGGTGGTACCTGGTAAGTCGGCTTATCCAGTCGGCAAGATTGAGTTGGAAGTGGCCTTTGGAGATGAGAACAACTACAGGGTGGAGAAATTGACCTTTGAGGTGGTCAAGATAAGAAGTCCATACCATGCTATATTTGGACGGCCGGCTTACGCCAAGTTCATGGCACGGCCGTGTTATGTATACTTACAGCTCAAGATGCCGGGTCATAATGGGACCATTACGGTTCACGGCAGCCGGAAAGTGGCTCTGGAGTGTGAGGAAGGCGATGCAGCTTATGCAGAATCTGTTTGTCCAACAGAGGAGTTGAAGTTTTACAAAGACAACGTTGACCCAGCAGATATGACCTCTCTGAAGAAGCCGACTACGGAGAATGAGCCGGCGATGAAATTTAAGTCAGCAGATGAGACTAAACTTGTTGATTTCGTTCCAGGAGACTCATCTCAGCAATTTAGCATCAGTGCCAATCTGGATCCAAAATAGGAAGGCGCGCTCATCGAGTTCATCCGTGAGAATAGGGACATCTTCGCATGGAAACCTTCTGACATGCCAGGTGTACCTAGAGAGCTCACTGAGCACACTCTCAATGTTGATCCGAAATTTAAGCCGATCAGGCAGTTCCTTCGGTGGTTTAATGAAGAGAGGCGGAAAGCTATTGGTGAAGGGGTGGCCCGGCTCTTGGCGGCCGGGTTTATTGTTGAAGTCTTTCACCCAGAGTGGTTGGCTAACCCGGTGCTCGTACTCCAGAAGAACGGCACCTGGCGGATGTGTGTGGACTACACGGACTTAAACAAGGCGTGTCCGGCTGATCCTTTTGCCCTCCCCCATATTGATCAAATCATGGATGCTACGGCAGGTTGTGCACGCTTAAGTTTCTTGGATGCTTATTCTGGATATCATCAGATTAAGATGGCAGTTAAGGACCAGGAGAAGACGACGTTCATCACTCCCTTCGGAGCCTTCTGCTATGTGTCTATGCCCTTTGGACTCAAGTGTGCACAGGCGACTTACCAGCATTGTGTACAGAACTGTCTTCATAAACAGATTGGGCGCAATGTTCACGCCTATGTGGACGATATTGTGGTTAAGTCCATAAAAGAGGAAACCCTGATAGATGATTTAAGGGAGACCTTTGATAACCTCCGGATCTACAAGATGATGCTTAACTCGGCCAAGTGTGTTTTTGGTGTTCCTGCAGGCAAACGCTTGGGTTTTTTGGTTTCAGACAGAGGCATTGAAGCTAACTCGGAGAAGATCAAGGCCATCACCTCCCTGGCAAAGCCGGCGTGTATAAATGACGTTCAGCGCTTGGCGGGTTGCATCGCTGCTTTAAGCCGGTTTATAAGCCGTTTGGGTGAGAAAGCCATGCCATTATATCAGTTGATGAAGAAAACTGATAACTTTGTCTGGAATGATGCGGCTAATACTGCCTTTGAGGATTTGAAAAAGCAGCTGGCAGAGCCCCCAGTCCTTGCTGCTCCGGTTGATAAAGAGCCCTTGTTACTGTACGTGGCGGCGAACACACGAGCCGTCAGTGTGGCTATGATGGTGGAGCGCAAGGAGGAGGGCAAGGAGCATCCGGTTCAGCGGCCGGTTTATTATGTCAGCGAAGTGCTCATTGAGTCCAAGCAGCGATATCCGCATTGGAAGAAGCTTGTTTATGGTGTGTTCATGGCAAGCCGGAAACTCAAGCATTATTTTCAGGGTCATCCCATCACTGTGGTCAGTTCTGCCACTCTTGGTGATATCATTCAAAACAGGGAGGCCACAGGGAGAGTAGCTAAGTGGGCTATAGAGCTCGGACCTCATGGTCTCAAGTACGTGCCATGCACTGATGTTAAATCTCAGGCCTTGGTGGATTTCATCAATGACTGGACAGAGTCACAAGTGCCCGAGCAGAAGCCGGATAACACATATTGGACATTCCACTTCGATGGGTCCAGGCAGTTGGAGGGCTCGGGGGCTGGAGTCGTGTTGGCTTCCCCTAAAGGTGACAAGTTCCATTATGTGCTACAGTTGTTGTTTCCTTGCACTAACAACGCGGCTGAGTACAAGGCCTTGCTCCATGGTCTTCGGATGGCTAAGGAGATGAGCTTAAGCCGGGTAAGGTGCTTCGGCGACTCAGACTTGGTGGCTCAACAAGTATCAGGAAAGTGGGATTCCAAGGACCCTCTCATGGCGGCTTATCGCCGCGAGGTTGATGCCATTGCTGGGCACTTTCAGGGTTATCAAGTGGAACACATCGATCGCAGGAAGAACGAGGCAGCGGATGCTTTAAGCCGGCTGGGCTCTCAGCGAAAACTGGTGCCGCCCAACACTTTCCTGGACGTCCTGTATAGCCCTTCTGTTAAGTTGCTTACAGAGGAAGACTTGGCTGTCCCTGACCCGGAGGCCCGACTGGTGGCGGCTCTTCATATCATACCAGACTGGACAATGCCATATCTGGCTTACATGACCCGGGGCGAGTTGTCTGCGGACGAAACTTTGGCCAGGCAAATAACCCGGCGGGCTAAGTCAATGATTGTTATCAACGGAGAGTTGCATCACCGCAGTGTTACGGGAGCGTTTCAGCGTTGTGTTTCCCCTGAGGAAGGTCAAGAAATCTTGCGTGGGATCCATGAAGGGGATTGTGGCCATCATGCCGGCTCAAAGTCTCTTGTGGCTAAGGCTTTTCGTCATGGTTTTTATTGGTTGACGGCTCATGCTGATGCGGAGGACTTGGTCAGTAAGTGTGATGGTTGCCAGAGGTTCTCACGACGGGCTCACGTGCCGGCTCAGGAGCTGAGGATGATCCCAATCACTTGGCCCTTTGCGGTCTGGGGGCTTGATATGGTTGGGCCTTTTAAGAGGTCCAAAGATAAGAAGACCCACCTCTTGGTGGCAGTTGACAAATTCACAAAGTGGGTGGAAGCTGAGCCAGTTAGCAAGTGCGATGCAGCCACGACGGTTCAATTTATGAAAAAGGTGATTTTCCGTTTTGGTTTTCCGCACAGCATTATAACTGAAAATGGCACCAATCTCTCCAAAGGCGCCATGGAAGAGTTTTGTCAACGAGAGCATATCCGACTTGATGTTTCCTCAGTGGCTCATCCTCAATCCAATGGTCAAGCTGAGAGAGCTAATCAGGAGATTCTGAAGGGCATCAAGCCCCGGCTTTTGGTCCCTTTGCAACGGACGCCGGGTTGTTGGGTGGAGGAGTTGCCCTCCGTGTTATGGAGCATCAATACTACTCCTAACAGATCTACAGGTTTTACGCCTTTCTTCATGGTTTATGGAGCAGAAGCAGTCCTCCCCAGTGACATCCGTCATGACTCACCTCGCGTGGCGGCTTACGTTGAGGCGGATAATGAACAGGCGCGCCAAGATGCTCTGGACTTGTTGGACGAACAGCGTGATGTGGCAGCAGCCCGTTCAGCGATTTACCAACAAGAACTGCGCCGTTATCATAGCCGCCGGGTTAAATCCCGGGTCTTCCAAGAAGGCAATCTCGTGCTCCGGCTCATCCAGGATCAAACAGATGCACACAAGTTATCCCCGCCTTGGGAAGGGCCCTTTGTGGTCAGCAAGAACTTGCACAACGGGTCATATTACCTCATTGACATTCGGGAGCACAAAGATTCACGTAAGTCGGAGGAAGAGACCCGTCGGCCGTGGAACATAGCTCAGCTTCGGCCTTACTACACTTGAGCCACCGGCTCTCGTGGTGTACATATTTCTCTCAGCCATGTATATATTATGATAAGCAATAAAGCAGGACCTCTGTCCTTTTTTCTCATCCACATATGCACGTATTGTTTTCATTGCAAGATTACATGATGACTTAAAGGAGGATCCGGCTTATGATCGTATTCGAATCTAGCCGTAAGCAATAAGGTCACTTGGGGGCTTCCTGTTCAAACATGGGTCGTATTCGAACCAAAGAGAACATAGCTGTCGATACCCATTTGATTGGCAAAGTGCCGAACTCATTGGGAGGTTACCTTTGGTCATATTTGAATCATAGTTTAACCCCTCTGAGAACCGACGTGGATCGTATTCGAATCAGCGTCGTTAAACAATTCTTAAAATCACTTGGGGGCTTCCTGTTCAAACATGGGACGTATTCGAACCAAAGAGAACATAGCTATCGGTACCCTCTTGATTGGCATCGCCACACCCACTGGGGGCTATATGATCGTATCCGAATCTTAGCTTAACCCCTTTGGGCCGGGTCTCTGGTCGTATTCGAACCGAAAGCCCCTAAGTTCTTCCGCTTTATCACAAGTTTTCTCTGATTATGTCAAGGTGTGTACAGCTGGGTCTCACTTTGCCGGCTTAACTTTGGTTTACAGTATTGCTGAACGCAATGGTTGTTATAAGGCAGGTAAACCGGAGTTGTAGTACCAACCTTTTTATCCGGGTTATTTAAATCAGAAGTATGCTTGCAGGCCGTTAAGTACGTTCTTACGGCTGTATTCAGGATATCATTGGAGACAAGTCTTTTTTGATTCATATTCCGGGTTATCTAAAACTTATGATTCTCAGGGCGGTAAGCCGCCTCAAGATTTGTGATTTGCCATTCTATGCAGGATAATTAAAGGCACCTCTTTTGAGGTTAAGAAAAACAAAGGATTAATTATGACCCGGAGAAACATCAAAGAGATAACTTCAAAAGACTTCAGCATTTAATACGTGCACGATGGCACGGCAGAGATAAACTGTTGCACCTACTCTATTACAAAACTCATCAAGTCTAAAAGGGTGGAGCATTGTTTGGTAAACCGGCTGCGGAAGTTAAGACGCTTGCTGGGTGGAAGTCTCCGGCTCATCTCTTCCTTCTCCTCCGGTTGATCCCAAGACCTGGAAGGTTGATGACTTCCAGTCGATGCCGCTGAGAGCTTCGAACTGGGCTTCCTCGTCAATTAACCCGGAAGGGCCGATCTCCGGGGCGAAAGTGTGCTGACGAGCCGGCGGGATCAAGTTGAGAGCTTCATAGCGAGGGGTCGGGATCCTCTGATTCTCCGCATTGTAACCCGGCTGGTACTTGGTCAGATCTGTATCGTTGCCGATAAGAGTAGCCACCGGGCGTACGGCCTTCACGCAAGCTGCGAAGTCCTTCTGATCAAAAGCGGAGCCGTCTTCCTTCAGGCTTGGATAGCCAAGGGCGATGTCCGCCGGGTCTAACTCCGGCAGGAATGCCTTGGCCCGGCTTAGCGCGGCGATTGCTCCGGCTCTTGCAGAGGCCCGTCGCAGCTCTTGAATCCGTTGAGGCAGTACAGCTAAGTGAGTCGGCACCTCGTTGGATAAGGCCACCACAGCTAAGGCACGCTGTGACCCAGTGTAGAGCTGCTCCACTAGGGTATACACGGCCTTCAGTTTGGTGACCACGCTCTGGTTGAGGTTGGCACTTCTGGGACCTGTTTAACAGAATCAGATAAGCCGCCGACAAGGATGAAATTATGAGATATACACATTCTAAAACTTGATGAAAGCCGGCGAGACGACTTACCGAAGATTGCGGCCACCATTTGGGACACTTGGCGCTTTAGGCCGGAGGGCTCAGCGGTCTTCTCGGAGAGAGTCTTCTCCGCCTGTTCCGCCCGGGTCACCAATGCGGCCTTTTCTTCGGCCCATGCCTTCCGCTCAGCGTCGAACTCCGTCTTCAGCTTCTCTTGCGCGGCGATGTTGGACACGAACTTGGCGTTTGCCTTCCGGGTCTCCATTTCTTGCATCTTCAGCCGGCTCGTGAGATCAGCAAGGTCAGTCTCCAGCTTCTTGCCAGTAGCCTGTATCAGTTTCCGGGTTATGGCATGAACAATTACTGTACAAATTTAAAGTCCCAAGCGTTTTCCAAGCAAAGACACTTGGCACTTGGGGGCTAATGCATATTGAACGTTTTCTATCTACATATTGCCGGTTCAAATGGAGTAAGCCGGAACCTAAGTCTACAACGTACTCAGTCATAAGTCGTCGACTTGGGGCTAGCCTGGTACAGGTAACTAAGCAGTAAATAAGAGGACAAAAGAGTAAATAAGAGGACAAAAGGATGTTACCTCAGACTTCTGCTGGATTTGGGTCACCATGGCAACCTCGGCGTCCCGGTTCTTGTGCACTTTGCTGATGTAGCCAGAGACGAGCTCTCCAATGCTCAAGTTGGTGTAGTCGGAGAGGTCCAGGTTCACCCGGTGGGGCTGCAGCAACTCCCCCTTAGCGGAGCACTTGGCCAGCACGGTAGGTCTCCCCGGTTCAACGAACTCCGTCCGGGTGATTACCACGTCCGGGTCATTTGTTGGTTGGGCCGAGCCGGAGGCCTCCGGGTCCGCAGAAGCTTCTGCAGGCGCCGTGTCCATTGGAGTGGTGGCTTCGGGGGCGGAGGCAGCTGGCGGGTCTTGGACCATCACCTCCGGCTCAGGCAAATCCGGCACTCTGGCCGACTTTGTTTTCTTCACCCTCTTGGTGAGCTTTGCCTGGGCACTGAAAGAACAACAAAGGTTAGTACAAAAAATATGAGTAACGATCAGAACAACATGAGATGATTATCGTTACCCGGGCGCGGTCTTGAAAGCCGGCAGATTCGACTGCATAGAGTCGCCGGAAGAAGGGGAAGTCTCCTGATAATTTGAGTCAGAAGAATTAAGCGGTTGGCGTATAACACCCCCAAAAGGATGAAAAGGGTATAATTTTGCGATCACCTCGGTCTGGCGTTTCCTTGATGCATCAGGTAACCCGGAGGAGAGGTCAGTGTCCTTGCTGGTCCGGGTGTGCCGCCGGCTCTCATGAACCTGTCGCTTCAAAATAAATTGAGGATCTTGGTAAGCTAAAGGATGGGAAAAGCTTACTTTTCGGGTTACTCTTCGGGTTTTCAGCCTTGGGAAGGGCTTCGAGTCGGAGGAAAGTATTGTTACCTCTTCAGCCACCAGGTTACTGGCTCCGGTGTCCTCCTGTTGATAAACAACATTGATAAGGCGGACAGAAATAAATGACAAGTATAACAAGAGCTTACAGGTTTAGGAAATTCCTCAGACTCGGAGCTGTCACTTAGCTGAAACAGCTCCGAAGCAGTGGGCCTACTTCCCTTCTTACGGGGAGCGGCTTTCTTGGCGGCTTTCTTCACCTTTCTGGCCTTCTTGGCCGCCTCATGGTCATATTTGACCCGCCAGAACTTGTCGTCAGCCTGAAAAATACAATGACGATTTCTTCAAACGATTCAGATGAAGGTTATATACAGAAGAAGATAGGATGATCAGATTGGCGGCTTACCGCTGGGGCTGGGTTGGTCTTGCAGAAGGGGGCTAACCCGGTCCTTCCACAGTCTGCCAGGCTCTCGTTCAAGAGAGCCTTGGTCATCTCCTCTGCAATGTCTTCAGGAAGATCATTGCGGCTGTGTCTCTGAGGGTCGTCTTTTCGGCCCGTGTACTCACACATTAAGCCGGGGCGGCGGCTCAATGGGATCACCCGCCATGAGATCCAGACCCGGACCAGATCGATTCCATTTAGACCATTGCCCAGGAGAGCCTTGATCTTGTTGATGCTGGGAAGCAGAGGCTGGCGCCCCGTCGGAGTCAGTTTGTCTGACAATGGGTGTGTTGACTCCAGACGTGATGGGCGAAAGCCGGGCAGCGGACTTTGATCAGCCGGTGACGTATCTTGGCAATAGAACCAAGTCATGTTCCAGTCCTTTGGGTGGCTCGGCGGCTCGGCATAAGGGAAAAGACAGTCTCTTCGCCGCTGAATGGAGATGCCACCTAGCTCTAGACTTGGTCCATTGGCGCACTCATTCTGACGGTTGAAGTAAAAAAGCTCTCTGAAGAGCAGCAGACTAGGTTCTTCTCCAAGATAAACCTCGCAGAAGACTTGGAAATTGCAGATGTTGGACACTGAGTTGGGTCCTATATCTTGTGGCCGCAAGTCGAAGAAGTTCAGAACGTCTCTGAAAAACTTTGAACCGGGTGGTGCGAAGCCCCGGCTCATGTGATCCGCAAAAATCACTGCCTCCCCGTCCTTTGGCTGTGGTCTCTCTTCTGACGGGTCAGGGGCACGGTAGGACATGACATCCTTCTTGGGCAGATATCCGGCCTTAACAAAATCTGCTAGGGTCTCATTGGTGACATTGGACCTCATCCAGTTGCAAGTAATGGGAGCTTTGGGAGGCATGGTGAAAGTCGGCAGTCTATGATAAAAGGAAAAACGTCCGGGTTAATTATGAGGTGGCGGCTTATAAGGGGACTAATGGTATACACTTAAGTGCATCGGGCTATTTAAGCCGCCGAGGGATTGAGAGTAATTTGATTGTCTACAGGCTTTATCACAGCTAAGCCGAAAATTTTGTGGCGCACGGTTTTCTTTAAGCCGGAAGGTTCTACGGCGCGTGGTTTCTTTAAACCGGAACTGTGAACCGCCGAGATTCAATGATTGCAATTTTTACTAAGTGTGGTAAAACAGGTTTCACACATCGCAGTAAAAATTTCGGATCAAAATGGTCGGGTAAAAGAAAAATTTTCTAGACCTAGAAACAGACGCGAGGAGGCTCTTGAGCTCGAACAAGGTTCTTATGCAGTAAAACAGAGGGTTGTTTGCATGTGAATGGGTATTAAACATCTACCGTAGTGAGTTTGTACAGGGCTAAGATCAAAAAGGGGCAGTAAGAAAGAAAACTACCGGAGTTTGTGGCAATGGCGACGAACACGAAGAACGCGGACGAACTCTACGGCAGATCTACTCTACAGGACAAGCAGGACTTACAGGAGCTGGAGAGTCGCGGAGGTCGTTGCGTTTCTCTGGTCAGATCAGGGTGATGCAGCGGCCTGAGCTGGTGACGACGAGAAGACCCGCGGCGGCGACGGCGGCGGAGCTCAAGCATCACAGGACAGTGAGAGGAAGGAGACGACAGAGGAAGGGGAGTGAGAAAGTGTGACACCCAAGTTTCTATTGAATTTTTCAAAAAGATTTTTATTTGACTTGAAGGGAGTGATTTAAAAATTTTCTTCAAGAGAACTCTCACTCTCAAATATTTTTCGTTATGGCAAAAATTTTATTTGAATTCACCCAAGATCTGCCTTTGACCTGGGGAGTTCTTGCTCTTCATTTGGGCTCAAGACAAAATGTTTTTCATTTGAGAGAATAACTTTTGAAAACCTTTTCTTGAATTTGCACTATGGCTTTTGGAAAGTACTTTGCCACTTTCAACTATTCCTCCTTGCCATGGCATAAGTGCAAATCCTCTCTCCTAAACACCCCCTCACCTCTGGATCATGATTTACATCAAATCCAGCAAGTTGAACCTCCCCATGTATTTATTTTCCATTCAAATTCTATTCAAATATTTTCTGCCTTCTATTCTACCTCTTGGAGATTTACAAAGGAACTCCATTTTCTGTTTGGACTTTTACCACCAAACTTCTTTCCCCTCCTAGTCCTTTGAACCCTCAACCTAGAACCATGAAGATCCACTGGTCTCCAGTTCAAAATTTTCAAACTACATCAGCTGCAAGTTTGGACCAGATTTGCCAAATTTGGTGAAATTCATTCAAAACCTTCTCCAAAAATTCCAAGTAAATTCAGGCAGCCCCTGGGTGCTTTGAGTGATCGTCTCACCAAGTTACAGCTCCAGAAAAATTTATCTCTTTACCAAAACCTACTGTCGAACACCTGCAATGCTTGGTCACTGTCAAGATTCAGTAAGTTCAGAGTTCAGTCAAGTGGCTGCTGTCGTTTTCTTCAGAAATGGGCGTCGATCTCGCCAGTACCCTCGCGTCGCCTTGCTCCTCGTTCTCGCCCTCTCGTTCCTGCACCGCACGAGTGCCTGGCATCTTGCGGGCGTCGGCGACGAGCAGCAGAAGGTGCGCCGCCCCGTGACCGACGCCGGCGGCGGCTTTGCGGACGCCAGCGGGAGACACGGCGCCGCCGACTCCACCCAGCGCCGCCCAAACCACCGGAGCCCGCTGCGTGGCCGTCCACTCCCCCGAATGCGCTGCCGCTCTCGTCGTGAACCCCAGGGCGCGGAGCGCGCTCTCTGCCGCCGTTGAGCCCGTGCGGTCACCTCACCGTGGGCAGATGCCATTACGCCAAGACCAACCCCGTTCAGCTGCAAATCGAGTCCAGTAACATCCACTGATGCTGCTCGACCGCTCAAACCTCCTGCCAACCCACTGCTCCGCCGTAATCGCTCGCCGGGGATTCTCCGTTCACGGCCACCCCGTCGATCTGCCTATAAATAGGGGCCCCGAGCTTCAACTCGAGCACCCACCAGCCCTACACTTCCCCTAGAGCACGCCCAGCCACTGGAAGAGCCGCGAGGGGGTCTCCTTCCTCGACTCCGGCCGCCGCGATCCGCCACGGGATCCAGCCCGATTCGCCCCCGTGTGTGCTCCACAGCCCCCATTCTCTTGCCAGTAGCTTCTCCTTGCATCACCCGTTCTGACCCGCGCCTCAATTCGTACTTTGCAGCCCTCCACCGGAGTTCCCCAACCTCACCCGAACCGCCGTCCGCCAGAGATAGTGTCGCCGTCGACGTGGTGCTCCCCGTTGGACGAGTCCACCACCCATCGACGCGGAAGAAGACACTGAAGCTCTTGGTACCCTCCGTTTCTCCTAACTCGACGTGGTTCGACGCCGGCGTCCATCGCCGTCTTCGGGCGCCGGCGAGCTTTCAAACCTGACATGCGGGCCCCGCGTGTCAGCCTCTGTTTTATTTCCCCGAACCGTTTTCTGTTGGCGCCTTCAGGCAAAATACGTTTTCTCCTTGCGCTTGCGCATTCCCAGCCGAAGCGTTTTCTGTTTTCTCAGTTAAAACCCTGGAACTTTTCTGTTTCATTACAGAAAGGTCCCTGGACAGAAACCTTTATAACTTTTTAATGAAAAGGTATTTTTGAGTGATTCTTTTTCTGTCAATCTCCAAATTTTGTCTAGTTTTTTATGGGATTTATTTGAAAGATATTTGGCAAAGTTTCTGTGCATGTGTTGGTTTTCACGTTAGTACCCCGTTTCGTGATTGCCGTAGGTTCCGGGAGAGGGGACGGAGCCGCGAACTTCGCCGAGCTAGACTCCGACTTCTCCGAACCAGGCAAGCATGTTTGAACATTTGATATGGCAGATGTTTTGCATGTTCATGTGAAAGTTTGTGCGTGGCATGTGAGTGTCGATAAATACCTCGTTGCTTGTAAGGCAACGACCCGGTTGTTCCGAAGTTGCGATGACCTCTGATGAGAGGTGGCCTAATCATGTAGTGACATGAAGGGCAGCAAGGTGGTACTGTTGTAGCATGCCAGCCTTGCGTCATCCGACTCTCTTCGACGTTAACGTGGTTGGAGCCACGTTATCGATCTTTTCCCGCATGTTCCAAAATTGCGATGACCTCTGATGAGAGGTGGCCTAATCATGTGGTGACATGAAGGGCAGCAAGGTGGTACTGTTGTAGCATGCCAGCCTTGTGTCATCCGACTTTTCCGACGTTAACATGGTTGGAGCCGTGTTATCGTCCCTTCCCCTTTCCGTGCTACCACATGTCTCATTGCCAGGATACGGTTTAGTAAGTTGGTAACCTCTTTCCGTGTACACACCAAACAGAGAGGCCGGGATGATGGTACCTTGGCCCAGGATTAAAGCCAGTCATTCGGTCAGGGGGCATGGGTGTTTCCGGTTGGGACCGAGAGGGGGGGCGCCCCCTTATAGCGCACGTATAGAAATTTGATCCCATGCTACGCGAGGTTGTAGCCTCCCCGACTCAGGGTTTTTCCTAAATGTTGCCGAGGGTGATCCCTGGCTTCGGATGGTTAAATTGGGTGTGTACTGGTTAGACGTGTTCCTTCCAGAACACCGTAGACGGAACTAGTCCCCGTGACTACTGAAATCCGTTGGCTGTGGTTAAGTACAAACTCTGCAGAGTCAATTCTTTCCAAATCATCGTATCCATGATCAGTAATGTAGACTTTACATCCAAATCTATCCGTGTGAAAATCTTGCCCCCGGTGAACAAGCTCAAGCGGTAAAATCTCAGATTTATTGTTATTCCAGTTGATGGACTAACTTTATTTTGTGTCTCATGCTTGTGATAATTTATGTCTCCGAGCTATTGTATTAATGAGTTGTGACATAAGCCCTTTATGTGACGTCGCGCAGACGTCCGACTATGGCGTGTACTCGTTTCTCACTTTCGATATAAGCCCTTTATGTGATGTCGCTCAGACGTCCGACTGCGGCATACACTGTCTTTACTTTCTGTTATAAGCCCTTTATGTGGTGTCGCCCCGACGCCCGACTGCGGCATTATTATTCTGCATTTTCCGCTCGAGGAGTCTTTCAGACACTCGTTTGGCACCTGTATTTTTATTCCGCATTTTCCTCTCGAGGAGTCTTTCAGACACTCGTTTGGCACCTGTATTATTATTCCGCATTTTCCGCTCGAGGAGTCTTTCAGACACTCGTTTGGCACCCGCATTACTATTCTGCAGTTTCCGCTCGAGGCATCATTCAGAACCTCGCTTGGCACCCAGTATTTATTATCTCTATGTCTGATCGCTCTGGTTAACTTATTCATGTGCTTCATGTTTGCATTTGTTATACCTTATGTCCGAACTGTCTTGCGAGTACTTTCATAGTACTCACCTGGCTTGTTGATTTGGCCAGAAGTTGACGAAGGCGATCTCTTGGATGAAGAGTTTGATAGCGCGTCCGACGCCTAGAGGAGTCCCAGTCAGTCCTGCGCGATCCCGGATATTGGTCACTTGTATCGTTTACGCTTCCGCCACCCGCAATAAGTCTTCTCGAGCCTCACTCCGACGCTCGAAGAGTTGTAGTATTCCGGAATCATGTCACTCGCTTCGTGATGATATTTCCACCACCGTTTTTATCGTGAGTTAGTAGTTTGCCACCCTATCCGCCGTATCGTTTTATCGGTGTGCATGTAATAAATTGTTGGGCAGTCTCTGCTCAACCTTGTATTATATTTAGTACTCCTGGTATTTTTCTTCTGTGACCAATATATTGTCTATCAGTGAGAAGGAATTCTTCCTCGCTGGTCCGTAACAGGGATTGGTTTCTCAATAATTATTTTATTGAAAAACCGGTCGTGACAAGCTTGGTATCAGAGCCAGGCTGACTGTAGGAAGCCACTAGGTGCGATCGCTAATCGGTTATTAGCGTCTTTAGTGCTTCTTCAGCATTTTGCAATTGTAGCTATTTTCTGTTGGTCATCATAAAATTTATGACATGACTACTCAGAATTTTTGCCTACTTTTGTAGATGGCTGGCAGCAGCTGTGAGAATCGAGTGTTCACCAACGTGCCCGAGGGGTTTGTCAAGCTCCTCGTCTCCATCACCAAGCTCGCGATCGGGCCAGCAGCTCGCCCGGAGTTCACACTCTATCAGCACAAGCTCAGTGACGACGTGTCTATGCACCAGGCTGTGGTGCAATTCATGGGAGGACGATCTGCTGCTCGCCATTTCCGTTTTACGGGAAGGGCCATGCCTACGGAGAGGCATGCCATGCAGATGGCTGCCCGTGAGGCGATAGCTCGCCTTCGGGACATCCTTCCTACGATGAAGACTCGTCGCTACCGCTACCTCCCATGCCATGTGCCTTACACCAGCCACTATGCATTCGCCTGCCATCGGGGAGAGCGAGATGAAGCCATCGAGATGGTTGTGGAGTATCTCAAGGCTCTGGAGGAGTCTTTCGACAACCTCGTAGATGATCTTGTGGCTGCCCGCATGGACTTAGTCCGGGGCGGTCCTGCCAGCAGGAAGGAGCTTCTCCACACGGCGCCGCCTCTGACATTCGTCTCGTCTTCAGCATCGTATGCACCGGCCGTTTTGGCCACTGCTCGCCGTCTGCCTACCACTGAGGAGTTCGACCGAGTCATCGCTCCTACTCCAGTCAGAGCCGCGCCGCCTGCCGCACGCGCTCTACCGCCAGTCGCCCCCGCACCATCACCGCAGCGCAGCGTCGCACGCCAGGAACCAGCTAGAGAGGAGGAGGTTGATTCTCCTGGACCGCTGAGCCTTGCCATCGGCAAGGGGAAGGAGATCTTCACCATCTCCGACTGAGAGCACCGAGTAGCCGCGTGTTATGCCTCCTTGTATGATGTGTTGTTTTTATCTGTACGCTAGTTTGTATTGGTGTGTTTGCTGCCTTCCGGAGTAGTATGCTAGTTTTTAATAACATGTCAGGATTGTGTACGCACAACCTGAGTGCTGTATCTTGTGTTTGCTTTCGCATGTAAGATTTGTGTTAAGCACTTCTTCTCCGTGAAAATCATTTGTGTTTCTTGAAAACCTTGAAGCCTTTTTGATTATTGCCTTTGCAAGGGTTTTGCTGCGCTACACGGTTTTTCTCATGGGTTTTGCCAATGATACCCCAGACTGGAAAAATGTCTCGCCCTTGGACTCGCTCTATGCCCAATCAGCCAGAAGAGGTTTACGGAACACAGACCAGCAACAATTTCACTCAGGGTCAGTCCAGCCAACAGGACAGCGAAGCGGCACTATCTCAAGTATGCCGCCTCTTCGAGCAAAGCCAGCAACAGCACCAGGAGATGATGAACCATGTCATCAATATGGGAAACCACCGTGAACCCTATCAACCACATTCCAAGTTATCTGAGTTACAGAAGACTCGGCCCTCAACTTTTGCTCACACCGACAGGCCACTGGAAGCCGATGATTGGCTTCGCGAGATTGAAAGGAAACTGATTATCGCTCAATGCTCAGATCATGAGAAGGTGCTTTATGCACCACACTACCTTACTGGAGCAGCCGCAGCATGGTGGGAAAACTTCCTACACATGCACCCCAGGGAACACAACATCACCTGGGAAGAATTCAAGGAAGGCTTCCGTGGGGCACACATTCCCAGGAGCATCCTAAAGATCAAGAAGAGAGAGTTTGATGACCTGAAGCAAAGAGGCATGACCGTCACAGAATACAACGGCCAGTTTACCCAACTGTCTCGTTATGCCTACGACGAGCACATGACAGAAAACAAGAAGATGGAAAAATTCCTGGACGGCCTGGCACCAGCATTAAGATGCCAACTGATTGTACACACCTTTCCGGATTTTAAGACGCTGGTGGACAAGGCCATCACCCTGGAGAATGAGCGCCGTAGTCTGGAAGATATCCGCAAGCGGAAGAGGGACAAGACGACTCTTGCCCGCAGCAACCGAGGCAAGACTGAGGTCCCAAGGACAGACACGAGGAGGTCCACGGCTACTGAGCCAAGACCCGTCGGACAATTTCATGCCAGAGACAAGGAGTTCACATACCGTCCAGGGGTCACCTGCTATGCTTGTGGTCAACAAGGGCATTATGCTAAACAGTGCCCGAAGCCAAGAGACTCGGCACCCAAGCCGAACAATGGTGGAAACAATCCAGCCCCCAAGCGCAACAACTTCAATCCCAGCAACAACCACAGGAAGGGTCACTTGAACCATGTGACCAGGGAAGAAGTGCAGAATGCCCCAGACATCGTGCTCGGTACGTTCCCTGTCAACACAGTACCTGCCACGGTTTTGTTTGATTCTGGAGCTTCCCATTCGTTCGTTTTGAAGAGTTTTGTTTCGCAACATGGTTTTCCGATACTCCCCTTGGAAAAATCTATGATCATCAAGTCCCCCGGAAATAAGCAAATTGCTCAGGGTTACTGCCAGGGAGTGGTCATTGAGTTCGAAGGACTACCATTCCACGCGAATCTCATCATGTTGGAAAGTAAAGGACTGGATGTCATTTTAGGAATGGACTGGTTAACCACCAACAAAGGATTCATCGACTGTTTCAATCGGACAGTGATTCTCACTCACCATCACGGCAAGACAATAAGAGTTTCCGCTCAAGAAAGGCCACGATCACAGAAACCAAAACTGAACAAGATGGACATCGCAGAATTAAGAAAAGTGCCAGTGGTATGCGAGTTCCCTGATGTGTTCCCGGAAGAACTACCAGGTATGCCACCAGACCGAGAGATCGAATTCAGCATTGAATTAGCACCTGGCACCGCTCCCATTTATAAGAAGCCGTATAGAATGGCACCCTCAGAATTGGTGGAGTTGAAGAAGCAAATAAAGGAATTACTGGACAAGGGGTTTATACGAGCCAGCTCCTCACCATGGGGTTCGCCCGTACTGTTCGCCAAGAAGAAGGATGGGACACTGAGACTATGCATAGACTATCGAGCCCTCAATATGGTCACCATCAAAAACAAATACCCGATGCCACGGATAAATGATTTGTTTAACCAGCTCGCACAAGCTAAAGTATTTTCAAAGATTTATTTGAGATCAGGATACCATCAACTGAAGGTACGAACAGAGGATATCCCCAAGACAGCATTCACTTCCAGATATGGGTTATACGAGTTTACGGTGATGCCGTTTGGACTAACAAACGCCCCCGCATATTTCGTCCACCTCATGAACAAAGTATTCATGAAATTCATGGACAAATTTGTGGTGGTATTCATTGACGACATTCTGGTTTACTCAAGGACACCAGATGAACATACTGAGCACCTCAGGATTGTTTTGGGAGAATTGAGGAAACATCAGTTGTACGCCAAATTTAGCAAATGCGAATTTTGGCTAAGACAAGTTGGTTTCTTGGGCCATATTTTGAACCAAGAAGGCGTGGCCGTAGACCCAGAAAAAGTCAAGGCCATACTAGACTGGAAGCCACCCGCGAATGTTACAGATGTGCGGAGTTTCCTAGGGATGGACGGGTATTACAGGAGGTTTATTGAAGGATTCTCCACTGTGGCAAAACCTATAACACAGTTACTCAAGAAGGACAAGAAATTCATATGGACGGAAGCATGTGAGCAGAGCTTCCAAGAACTCAAGAAGAAGCTAACAACCGCACCAGTCTTAACCGTACCAGACATACACAAGAGCTTTGAGGTGTATTGTGACGCGTCCCGAAAAGGTCTCGGATGTGATCTAATGCAGGATGGCAAAGTTGTCGCTTATGCCTCCAGACAGCTGCGAAAACATGACGAAAATTACCCAACACATGACTTGGAACTAGCAGCAGTTATACATGCACTCAAGGAGTGGAGGCACTTTCTGTTGGGAAATCGCTGTGAAATATATACGGACCATAAGAGCCTCAAATATATCTTCACACAGCCAGAGCTGAATTTACGCCAACGACGCTGGTTGGAACTGGTCAAAGACTATGACGTCGGCATCCACTACCACCCAGGAAAAGCAAATGTAGTGGCCGATGCCCTTAGCCGAAACCCCAGCCCGGACAGTGACGGTCAGCAAAACTTGAGGCCTGAGTTTCAGCGAGAGTTCACTCGGCTCAACATGATGTTAGTCTCTGAGGGCACCATATCGAACCTGGAGATACAACCCACCCTAGTGGAACAAATCAAGAAGGCTCAACAGGGACATCCCAGTATCGAAGGCATAAAGAAGAAAATGAACCGTAGTAAGACTTCAGAATTCGTCACGGACAGTGAAGGAACATTATGGTACCGGGACAGACTTTGCGTACCTAACATTGAGGAACTCAAGCAACAGATCTTGACGGAGAGCCACACCGCTCCATACTCGATACATCCTGGAGGAACCAAAATGTACAAGGACATTCAGGAAAGATTTTGGTGGCACGGCATGAAAAGAGATATAGCCACATTCGTTGCTTGTTGCGATTCATGTCAGCGCATCAAGGCCGAGCACCAAAAGCCAGCAGGGCTACTCCAGCCTAACAGGATACCGGAGTGGAAATGGGATGAAATCGGAATGGACTTCATTGTCGGATTACCCCGATCACAGCGTGGAAATGACGCCATCTGGGTCATCACAGACCGACTAACCAAGGTTGCTCACTTCATTCCCGTGAAGACTACCTACTCCACGCAAAGACTGGCAAAACTCTATCTCTCCCGTATAGTTTGCTTGCACGGAGTCCCAAAGACTATAATATCAGACCGAGGCACCCAATTCGTCTCCAAATTTTGGGATCACCTACAACAAGCTCTGGGCACGCAACTAGCTTTCAGTACAGCATACCACCCTCAGACAGATGGACAAACAGAACGTGTAAACCAAATCCTAGAGGATATGCTAAGAGCCTGTGTGCTCACCTATGGATCCAGTTGGGAAGAGAGTTTGCCGTATGCCGAATTTGCGTACAACAACAGTTACCAAACCAGTTTGCAAATGGCACCCTTTGAAGCATTGTACGGACGGAGGTGTCGTACCCCATTGAATTGGTCAGAAACAGGTGACAGCCGTATCTTCGGCCCAGATATGCTTAAGGAGGCCGAGGAAAAAGTTAAACAAATCAGGGACAGACTCAAGACAGCACAGAGCCGACAAAAGAGCTACTATGATCAGAAGCATCGTGAGGTCAGCTTTGAACCTGGTGATTCCGTATACCTCCGAGTATCTCCTATGAGGGGTCTGCAACGGTTCAAAATTAAGGGGAAGCTAGCCCCAAGATTTATTGGACCATTTTGTGTGAAGGCACGAAGAGGCACGGTAGCCTACCAGCTAGACCTACCCAAGGAGCTGTCAGACGTCCATGACGTATTCCACGTCTCGCAGTTGAGGAAATGTGTGAGTAACCCGGAGAAACATGTACCTCATGAGGACATTGATATGCAACCAGATCTCACCTACAGAGAAAGGCCAGTAAAGAATTTAGAAGAGTCTGAACGGAGGACCCGTCAGAAAACGACGAAATTTTTGAGGGTCCAGTGGAGCAACCACACTGAGGATGAAGCCACATGGGAAAGGGAAGATTTCCTCCGAGCAGAGTATCCATATCTATTTGAGGATCAGCAGAAATCTCGAGGACGAGATTTTTCCTAAGGGGGTAGGTGTTGTGACACCCAAGTTTCTATTGAATTTTTCAAAAAGATTTTTATTTGACTTGAAGGGAGTGATTTAAAAAATTTCTTCAAGAGAACTCTCACTCTCAAATATTTTTCTTTATGGCAAAAATTTTATTTGAATTCACCCAAGATCTGCCTTTGACCTGGGAAGTTCTTGCTCTTCATTTGGGCTCAAGACAAAATGTTTTTCATTTGAGAGAATAACTTTTGAAAACCTTTTCTTGAATTTGCACTATGGCTTTTGGAAAGTACTTTGCCACTTTCAACTATTCCTCCTTGCCATGGCATAAGTGCAAATCCTCTCTCCTAAACACCCCCTCACCTCTGGATCATGATTTACATCAAATCCAGCAAGTTGAACCTCCCCATGTATTTATTTTCCATTCAAATTCTATTCAAATATTTTCTGCCTTCTATTCTACCTCTTGGAGATTTACAAAGGAACTCCATTTTCTGTTTGGACTTTTACCACCAAACTTCTTTCCCCTCCTAGTCCTTTGAACCCTCAACCTAGAACCATGAAGATCCACTGGTCTCCAGTTCAAAATTTTCAAACTACATCAGCTGCAAGTTTGGACCAGATTTGCCAAATTTGGTGAAATTCATTCAAAACCTTCTCCAAAAATTCCAAGTAAATTCAGGCAGCCCCTGGGTGCTTTGAGTGATCGTCTCACCAAGTTACAGCTCCAGAAAAATTTATCTCTTTACCAAAACCTACTGTCGAACACCTGCAATGCTTGGTCACTGTCAAGATTCAGTAAGTTCAGAGTTCAGTCAAGTGGCTGCTGTCGTTTTTTCAGAAACGGGCGTCGATCTCGCCAGTACCCTCGCGTCGCCTTGCTCCTCGTCCTCGCCCTCTCGTTCCTGCACCGCACGAGTGCCTGGCATCTTGCGGGCGTCGGCGACGAGCAGCAGAAGGTGCGCCGCCCCGTGACCGACGCCGGCGGCGGCTTTGCGGACGCCAGCGGGAGACACGGCGCCGCCGACTCCACCCAGCGCCGCCCAAACCACCGGAGCCCGCCGCGTGGCCGTCCACTCCCCCGAATGCGCTGCCGCTCTCGTCGTGAACCCCAGGGCGCGGAGCGCGCTCTCTGCCGCCGTTGAGCCCGTGCGGTCACCTCACCGTGGGCAGATGCCATTACGCCAAGACCAACCCCGTTCAGCTGCAAATCGAGTCCAGTAACATCCACTGATGCTGCTCGACCGCTCAAACCTCCTGCCAACCCACTGCTCCGCGGTAATCGCTCGCCGGATATTCTCCGTTCACGGCCACCCCGTCGATCTGCCTATAAATAGGGGCCCCGAGCTTCAACTCGAGCACCCACCAGCCCTACACTTCCCCTAGAGCACGCCCAGCCACTGGAAGAGCCGCGAGGGGGTCTCCTTCCTTGACTCCGGCCGCCGCGATCCGCCACGGGATCCAGCCCGATTTGCCCCCGTGTGTGCTCCACAGCCCCCATTCTCTTGCCAGTAGCTTCTCCTTGCATCACCCGTTCTGACCCGCGCCTCAATTCGTACTTTGCAGCCCTCCACCGGAGTTCCCCAACCTCACCCGAACCGCCGTCCGCCAGAGATAGTGTCGCCGTCGACGTGGTGCTCCCCGTTGGACGAGTCCACCACCCATCGACGCGGAAGAAGACACTGAAGCTCTTGGTACCCTCCGTTTCTCCTAACTCGCCGTGGTTCGACGCCGGCGTCCATCGCCGTCTTCGGGCGCCGGCGAGCTTTCAAACCTGACATGCGGGCCCCGCGTGTCAGCCTCTGTTTTATTTCCCCGAACCGTTTTCTGTTGGCGCCTTCAGGCAAAATACGTTTTCTCCTTGCGCTTGCGCATTCCCAGCCGAAGCGTTTTCTGTTTTCTCAGTTAAAACCCTGGAACTTTTCTGTTTCATTACAGAAAGGTCCCTGGACAGAAACCTTTATAACTTTTTAATGAAAAGGTATTTTTGAGTGATTCTTTTTCTGTCAATCTCCAAATTTTGTCTAGTTTTTTATGGGATTTATTTGAAAGATATTTGGCAAAGTTTCTGTGCATGTGTTGGTTTTCACGTTAGTACCCCGTTTCGTGATTGCCGTAGGTTCCGGGAGAGGGGACGGAGCCGCGAACTTCGCCGAGCTAGACTCCAACTTCGCCAAACCAGGCAAGCATGTTTGAACATTTGATATGGCAGATGTTTTGCATGTTCATGTGAAAGTTTGTGCGTGGCATGTGAGTGTCGATAAATACCTCGTTGCTTGTAAGGCAACGACCCGGTTGTTCCGAAGTTGCGATGACCTCTGATGAGAGGTGGCCTAATCATGTAGTGACATGAAGGGCAGCAAGGTGGTACTGTTGTAGCATGCCAGCCTTGCGTCATCCGACTCTCTTCGACGTTAACGTGGTTGGAGCCACGTTATCGATCTTTTCCCGCATGTTCCAAAATTGCGATGACCTCTGATGAGAGGTGGCCTAATCATGTGGTGACATGAAGGGTAGCAAGGTGGTACTGTTGTAGCATGCCAGCCTTGTGTCATCCGACTTTTCCGACGTTAACATGGTTGGAGCCGTGTTATCGTCCCTTCCCCTTTCCGTGCTACCACATGTCTCATTGCCAGGATACGGTTTAGTAAGTTGGTAACCTCTTTCCGTGTACACACCAAACAGAGAGGCCGGGATGATGGTACCTTGGCCCAGGATTAAAGCCAGTCATTCGGTCAGGGGGCATGGGTGTTTCCGGTTGGGACCGAGAGGGGGGGCACCCCCTTATAGCGCGTGTATAGAAATTTGATCCCATGCTACGCGAGGTTATAGCCTCCCCGACTCAGGGTTTTTCCTGAATGTTGCCGAGGGTGATCCCTGGCTTCGGATGGTTAAATTGGGTGTGTACTGGTTAGACGTGTTCCTTCCAGAACACCGTAGACGGAACTAGTCCCCGTGACTACTGAAATCCGTTGGCTGTGGTTAAGTACAAACTCTGCAGAGTCAATTCTTTCCAAATCATCGTATCCATGATCAGTAATGTAGACTTTACATCCAAATCTATCCGTGTGAAAATCTTGCCCCCGGTGAACAAGCTCAAGCGGTAAAATCTCAGATTTATTGTTATTCCAGTTGATGGACTAACTTTATTTTGTGTCTCATGCTTGTGATAATTTATGTCTCCGAGCTATTGTATTAATGAGTTGTGACATAAGCCCTTTATGTGACGTCGCGCAGACGTCCGACTGTGGCGTGTACTCATTTCTCACTTTCGATATAAGCCCTTTATGTGATGTCGCTCAGACGTCCGACTGCGGCATACACTGTCTTTACTTTCTGTTATAAGCCCTTTATGTGGTGTCGCCCCGACGCCCGACTGCGGCATTATTATTCTGCATTTTCCGCTCGAGGAGTCTTTCAGACACTCGTTTGGCACCTGTATTTTTATTCCGCATTTTCCTCTCGAGGAGTCTTTCAGACACTCGTTTGGCACCTGTATTATTATTCCGCATTTTCCGCTCGAGGAGTCTTTCAGACACTCGTTTGGCACCCGCATTACTATTCTGCAGTTTCCGCTCGAGGCGTCATTCAGATCCTCGCTTGGCACCCAGTATTTATTATCTCTATGTCTGATCGCTCTGGTTAACTTATTCATGTGCTTCATGTTTGCATTTGTTATACCTTATGTCCGAACTGTCTTGCGAGTACTTTCATAGTACTCACCTGGCTTGTTGATTTGGCCAGATGTTGACGAAGGCGATCTCTTGGATGAAGAGTTTCATAGCGCGTCCGACGCCTAGAGGAGTCCCAGTCAGTCCTGCGCGATCCCGGATATTGGTCACTTGTATCGTTTACGCTTCCGCCACCCGCAATAAGTCTTCTCGAGCCTCACTCCGACGCTCGAAGAGTTGTAGTATTCCGGAATCATGTCACTCGCTTCGCGATGATATTTCCACCACCGTTTTTATCGTGAGTTAGTAGTTTGCCACCCTATCCGCCGTATCGTTTTATCGGCGTGCATGTAATAAATTGTTGGGCAGTCTCTGCTCAACCTTGTATTATATTTAGTACTCCTGGTATTTTTCTTCTGTGACCAATATATTGTCTATCAGTGAGAAGGAATTCTTCCTCGCTGGTCCGTAACAGGGATTGGTTTATCAATAATTATTTTATTGAAAAACCGGTCGTGACAGAAAGGGCCGTCGGGCCGGCCTATTTATAAGGCAAACTCATAAAGCGGGCGCGATAATCAAGGAGACCACGGCGTGGTTATCTTCCCACGAAACGCCTCGATTTTCGGGATGACAGTAAATGTAAAGATCCGTTGCGAATCTAGCGGAGTAAAAAAAGGCTTAATGGAAGATGATGTCACAGCGGATTATCCGGAGTCGAGAGGATGACCTCACGCTGGGTTATGGCCTTCACACAATTGTAAGCCGGAGTTTTTCTGTCGAAGGAATGGAAGATTGACATGAGCCGGCTCAAATCAATCTGGGGCCTAATGTTGAGGATATAGACCTTAGAGTCACCCGCCAGGAGGGGCCGGGTTACTCATATGGTCATTACCAGAAGCCCGGCGCCAAGCTTAAAGACGGTGGGCCAAAGATGAGCTTAAGACCCGGATATGGCTTAAGGCCCGTAGTTGCAATCATTATTATGGTGGAACTTGTAGTGTAAGGCAAGAATAGTTGAGAGTCCGAGCCGGACACTCTTATGAGCCGGCCGGGACTCTGAGAGCTGCTGGGCGTCAGCCTCCCTATATAAAGGGACGACCCGGCAGCGGTTTAGGGACAAGAACAATCTCATTGAGAGCCGGACATAGCAGTTTAGCTCCCTGGTGATCGTAACCCTAATCAATATCACCTCAAACTGGACGTAGGCTTTTACCTTCACCGTAAGGGGCCGAACCAGTACAAACCCTCGTGTTCCTTGTCCCGCATTAACCCCTTCAAGCTTCCTAGCTGCGATGGCTCCACGACTAAGTCCTAGCTCGAGGACATCTGCCGTGACAATTCCACGACAAGACCGGTAATCATTATTGCAATTTTATTTGAGGGAGAGGCATAAGCTAACATACTTTCACTTCTTGGATAATATGCACTTATGATTGGAACTCTAGCAAGCATCCGCAACTACTAAAGATCATTAAGGTAAAACCCATCCATAGCATTAAAGTATCAAGTCCTCTTTATTCCCATACACCATGACCCACTTATCCGTGTTTGTGTTTCAGTCACTCACGCAACATAGACAATAAGCAAACCATGAACACATTGCAAACCCTACAACGGGGATCCCTCACGCTTGCGTGACACGGAGAGCACCATAGGACAACACCAATAATACAACATGCAACTCAAACCAATCACGATCATCAATTAACCCATAGGACAAAACGGATCTACTCAAACATCATAGGATTGCCATACATCATTGGGAAATAATATATAACGTTGAGCACCATGTTTAAGTAGAGATTACAGCAGGTAAAAGAGGGGTTACACCACTGCATAGAGGGGGAAGAGTTGGTGATGACAGCAGTGAAGTTGTTGGTGTAGATTGCGGTGACGATGATGGCCCCGGCGGCACTCTGGTGCCACCGGAAGCGAGGGGGAGAGAGCCCCACTCCTTCTTCTTCTTCCTTGACCTTCTCCCTAGATGGGAGAAGGGTTTCTCCTCTGGTCCATGGTCTCCATGGCGTGGGAGGGGCGAGAGCCCCTCCGAGATTGGATCTGTCTCTCTGTCTCTCTCTGTTTCTGCGCTCCCTGATTTTGGCCTTTCACCCTTTCTTATATTCCCAGAGATCTGTAACTCCGACTGGATTGAAATTTGAACACGATTTTTATCCGGATATTAGCTTTCTTGCGGCGAAAGAAGGGCACCAACTGCCTTACGGGGTGTCCACGAGGGTCAGTGGCACGCCCCTGCCTCGTGGCCCCCTCGGGCATCGTCTCGCATTGATTCCATTTCCCAAAATTCACATATATTCCAAAAAAATCTTCGTCAGTTTTTTTATCCCGTTTGATATGGATTTTCTGCGAAACAAAAAACATGCAACAAACAGGAACTGGCACTGGGCACTGGATCAATATGTTAGTCCCAAAAATAGTATAAAAAGTTGCCAAAAGTATATAAAAGTTGTTGTCGGTGTGGAACGACACGTATGGGATCACAAGAATCCCTACTACGGTTGCCGGGGCACAGGGTTGCGAGGAGAGCAGTGCTAGTAGACAACACATGGATCGTTTACCCAGGTTTGGGCCGCGAGGATGCGTAAAACCCTAGTCCTGCTTTGGTGGGTGTATTTCTGAGAGTTCTTGAGCTCTCGAACTAGCTGTGGTCAGTGCGTGGTTCGAAAGAGCCGAATCCTCCTCCAGTATGCCATGGGCCTCCTTTTATAGTTGAAAGGGGCAGCCACAGGGACACACAGGAGGTGGAAAGGCGTACAGTGCCCTGAGCTTATCGCTCGTATTACAGGACAAGACGCATTTAATGCATAGCTTAGGTGTCCCCTTGCTTTATTGGGGACGGGGGCGAGGCCCGTCCCGTCCGTCGCTGCTCCTCCTCGCCTTGACACGCGCCCTCGCCAGTGAGGTGCATGGTGCAATGTAAGCAGTGAGGCAGCTGAGGTGGCGCGGTGGCGGAGCCTTCACGAAGATCTGCATGCCGCCACGCAGGCGCTCAATGAGTTGGCCTGGGAGCTGCATGTTGCCACGCAGGTGCCTGCCCAGCTGGTTGGGCTGGCAGCTACATGTGAACGGTGGTGGAAGCTTGTTTGGCGTGGGTTTGGCGGTGGCCCCGCTGGCGTCCTTGGCAAGGGTCTTGCCGGGTGGCCCGGCAAGGGTCTTGCCGTGGCGTGCTGTCGACCCCCGGCAAGGACCTTGCCGGGGGTCTGGTGGCCTTCCTTGGCTAACCTTGAATATGTCTTCACAAAGATCTGCATGCCACCACAGAGGTGCCTTCCCGAGCCCTGGCCCCATGTTGATGACGGCGTTGGGGGCCGTGGGCTCAAGGGTGGCTCGCTCTGTTGGTGTAGGGCGAGCTGTCCCGGCAAGGGTCTTGCCGGGGCCGCTGAGGCCGCCCGGCAAGGGTCTTGCCAGGGGAACCTGCTTCGCCCCTCTGCTCTTTGTGGTCTTGGCCTTGGTGTTGCTTTGATTGTCTTGGGCTTCGGTCTTACCTTGGCTCACCTCCCCTATTCTGCTTGGTGTGGTCGTGGGCAAGGCTCTAACTGCCCGTGCACAGGTAAAGGGGTACAAAAGCGTGCCCCTCTCTTTGTACACCGACAGGAGCCCCCGGGCCTGGGCCACACATAAGCGCGACACGTTGTTGGGCCAGGCCCAAAACGGTGCGCGGGCAGGTGGGGCGGTTTTTACCGTGGTAAGACCCTTCGCGCGCTCCGCTTCCCACGACCCCCGCGCGCGGCGCGGCGTGCATGACGTGGGCGGCATGCGTGGGGCGGTTTCCACACGCATGCGTCATATCGCAGTAAAGAGGCGGCTCGCGCCCTCCCCGTAAAAAGAGGGAGGCATGGAGGTGCGGCTCATTTACTGAGCGGGGGCGGGGTGCGGTCTTCAAGGCGTCCACTCCCCACGGTCACGGGGTGGGGAGAGGTCGCTTTGCCCGTCCCCTCAGTTCTGCACGTCTGCCACGCGTCTTTCATGCGCCCGGTGTGGCAAACGGTGGAGGCGGGAAACTAGGCCATCGCTGGTTGGGGCAGCGGGTCGGTCCTGATTCCCTGCGTCTCCGGTGTCTGGATTGGCCGAGAGGGGCGGCCGAGTCCCAACCCCGTTCCTTTATAAAGAGGGGGAAGGGGGGATGGCATCCCGCATTCTTCCATCTTCTATCTCCTCCTACTTCTGCTTCTTCCTCTCACCCGCCATGGAGAAGGGAAATCCTAGTCCCTCGAGGGTGGCGGCAAGGGTCGCCGCTCGACAGCGCGTCCCTCCTCCTCCTGAGCCCGCGGCGGTGGAACCGACCGCGAGGGGAAGCGGGAGGGGGCGAGGCCGTGGGCGAGGCCGGGGCAGAGGCCGTAGCGCTCGGGGAAGAGGAGGATGGGGCGGCACGCCGGCCTTGCCCCTGCCAATGATGCCCTTCCCGATGGAGGGCCACGTTGAAGACCAGCCGTGCGAGTCCTTCATCAGGCTGCACCGGCCTTCGCGTTGTCATCTTCGTCTCCCCGCCCCGTTTGCTCGGGTGATGGAGCGTGACCCGCCCCAGACCCTCAGGTTGCACATGAGGGGCTGTGGGAACGGGGGCACGCGGGTTGACGTCGACTTCCCGGCTCCTCGGGTTATGTACCTCCGCCGTGGATGGAAGACGTTCGCCCGCATCCACAGGCTGACGGCGGGGCTCGTCCTCTATTTCAAATTAATGGAGGACGGCCTGCTCTCCGTCAAGGTCTTCGGAGAGTTTGGAACTCGCCTGAAATGCTGCGTGGAGAGCTCCTCTGATGGATATTCCGACGATGGAAGCTCTTCCCCGAGCGAAAGTGACGAGGAGGACAGCGGGACGAGTCCGACTAGGCGTCGGACGCCCCGCGCCTGGGCGGGTGCGGCAGCAGTAGCATCTGCACCTGGCCGCTCCTCCGGCAGGGTTTTGCCGGGGGCGGGGCCAGCTCCTTGAACTTCTCGGGGCCGTCTACTTGGGCGGCTGGCGTCGGGAGGTTGCGGAAGAGGAAGAGGGCGGGCGACAAGGCCATCAACTCGGAGTACGCGGGCACCGACGCCTTCATTGCGTATTGCCGGTCTTGCCGCCTCGTCTTCCAGCTCCTTCCCGGCACCGTCATCACCGGCCCGCCCGTGGGCGGCCACCAAGGTGTTCTCTTGGTGCTTTCTGCTGCTCGTAGCTCGCCTAGGCGCCCCTTTTGCCCTCTTTCCTCCTTGACCTGCCTCCTGAGGAGAGGGACAAGAAAGGGATCACGGGCACCTTTTCTCTTTTTTTAATCTGTAAGCCTGCGGGCCTTGTTAAATTTAAAGCTTGTAATCCCCTTTGTCCATGTTCTTCATTTCGTACGAACTGTACCTATATGGGATGTTTTTAATGAAAAAGGGATGCTTGCCGGGCTTTTCGTTCGTGGGTAAATCCTACGACAAGGAGCGAATCCTCGTTATTGTTTAGGATAAACGTTCTTCGCCCGGCAATAGGCCTTGCCATTCCCCCCACTCCATTCGACCGTTCTCGCGCTCTTGGCGGAGGCAGGGATGAAGTGGGCTTCAGGCTCCTCGTCCCACCTCCTTGCCGCCGCGGCTACAACCAAATCCGGACCTAGGAAATAATCCTTAGGTATGGGAAAAAGGGGAGCACGGCAGCCTAGAGATAGAAACGAGGCTTCACATGCCCCAGTCCTGTTTTGAAATGTATGACAGGGGATAAAAAGACTTATCTGGATCTGCAGCCCCCGACAGTCTTACCTTGCCGCGGTTGGATCCTCGTGCTTGTAGCCCCCGGCAACTCTGGTTTGCCGGGGTCAGGACGCCGGTCCATTTCCTTTCTTCCAAGTAGCTCGGCAGAAGTGCTCATGTGCCCTGCGAACCAAAAGAGGACAGAAGAGGAACAGATAGACGCGCACTCGACCTCTAAGCTAGGGGTTAGTCGCTACTGAGCACTATCAACCCTAACCGAGGAAGAGACTCGACCTAGCATGCATGCTATGACTTAGGGCACCAGCGCTTCATTTATTTATGCTCAGGGTCTGCGCCTGGCTTTGTACAAAGGGTCACATGCCTTGCCGGCAAAGCTTGTACAAAAGGTGGCTTGCCGGGAGGCCCGGCAAGCCGCGCCTTACGGGTAAAACTTGCGAAGATGCTCGATGTTCCAGGAGTTGCTCACTGGGACGGCATCCTCGGTCTCCAGGCGGACTGTGCCAGGCCTGGTGACTCGCATTACCCGATAAGGGCCTTCCCACTTCGGCGTCAACTTGTTGGAATTCTTGGCCGACTGAACGCGCCGAAGAACAAGGTCGCCTTCCTCAAAGCTTCAGGCATGAACCTTGCGGCTATGGTAGCGGCGCAAGGCTTGCTGGTAGCGTGCTCACAGCCGCCCGAAGACGATCTTCCTCAAGGAGCGTCGCGTCATCTTGGCGCAACGGCTCTTGCTCAAGCTCATCATAAGCGAGCACTCGAGGTGACCCGTATATGAGTTCCGTGGGGAGAACTGCTTCTGCCCCGTATACCAGGGCAAAAGGTGTCTGGCCGGTGGCTCGATTTGGTGTCGTCCTGATCGACCAAAGAACCGCCGGCAACTCATCAATCCAGCGCCTTCCACTCTTGTGCAGCTTGTCAAAGCTCTTCGTTCTGAAGCCTCGCAATACTTCAGCATTTGCCCTCTCCGCTTGGCCGTTGCTCCGTGGATGTGCCACGGAAGCAAAACAGACCTTGCTGCCGAGGTCTTGGATGTACTGCATAAAGGTGTGGCTTGTGAACTGCGTGCCGTTGTCGGTGATGACTCTGTTTGGCACACCAAAATGGCAGACCAGTCCTTTGAAGAACTTGACGGCTGACTGAGCAGTCACCTTTCTCACCGCTTCCACCTCCGACCACTTTGTGAACTTGTCGATTGCAACGTACAAGTACTCAAAGCCCCCGACAGCGCGGGGGAAAGGGCGCAGTATATCGAGCCCCCAGACCGAGAATGGTCAGCAGAGAGGGATTGTGTGAAGGGCTTGGGTATTGGGGAACGTAGCAGAAATTTAAAATTTACTACGTATCACCAAGATCAATCTATGGAGTCATCTAGCAACGAGAGAGAGGGGAGTGCATCTACATACCCTTGTAGATTGTGCAAGGAAGCGTTCAAGAGAACGGGGTTGATGGAGTCGTACTCGTCGTGATCCAAATCACCGATGATCCTAGCGCCGAACGGACGGCACCTCCGCGTTCAACACACCTACGAAGCGGCGACATCTCCTCCTTCTTGATCCAGCAAGGGGGGAGGAGAAGTTGATGGAGATCCAGCAGCACGACGGCGTGGTGGTGGAAGTAGCGGGATCCCAGCAGGGCTTCGCCAAGCGCAAGCGGGGAGGAAGAGGTGTCACGGGAGGGAGGGAGGCGCCAGGGCTTGGGGTGCTGCTCCCATGCGCCTCCCCACTATATATAGGGGTGGAGGGGGCTGGTTTCTTGCCCTCCAAGTCCATTGGGGCGTTGGCAAAGGTGGGGGAAAGAAATCCCATCATTTCCCTTCCCCACCGATTGTTATCCCCCCTTTTTAGGGATCTTGATCTTATCCCTTCGGGATATGATCTTATTCCTTCTAAGGTGGGATCTTGGTGCGCCTTGACCAGGGGTGTGGGGCCTTGCCCCCACTACCCACGTTCATGTGGGTCCCCCCATGCAGGTGGGCCCCACTTCGGAACCTTCTAGAACCTTCCCGGTACAATACCAAAAAATCCCGAACATTTTCCGGTGGCCAAAACAGGACTTCCCATATATTAATCTTTACCTCCGGACCATTCCGGAACTCCTCGTGACGTCCGGGACTCCGAACAACTTTTGGTTAACCGCATACTAATATCTCTACAACTCTAGTGTCACCGAACCTTAAGTGTGTAGACCCTACGGGTTCGGGAGACATGCAGACATGACCGAGACGACTCTCTGGTCAATAACCAACAGCGGGATCTGGATACTCATGTTGGCTCCCACATGTTCCACGATGATCTCATCGAATGAACCACGATGTCGAGGATTCAATCAATCCCGTATGCAATTCCCTTTGTCAATCGGTACGTTACTTGCCCGAGATTCGATCGTCGGTATCCCAATACCTTGTTCAATCTCGTTACCAGCAAGTCACTTTACTCGTACCGTAACGCATGATCCCGTGGCTAACTCCTTAGTCACATTGAGCTCATTATGATGATGCATTACCGAGTGGGCCCAGAGATACCTCTCCGTCATACGGAGTGACAAATCCCAGTCTCGATTCGTGCCAACCCAACAGACACTTTCGGAGATACCTGTAGTGCACCTTTATAGCCACCCAGTTACGTTGTGACGTTTGGTACACCCAAAGCATTCCTACGGTATCCGGGAGTTGCACAATCTCATGGTCTAAGGAAATGATACTTGACATTAGAAAAGCTCTAGCAAACGAACTACACGATCTTGTGCTATGCTTAGGATTGGGTCTTGTCCATCACATCATTCTCCTAATGATGTGATCCCGTTATCAATGACATCCAATGTCCATGGTCAGGAAACCATAACCATCTATTGATCAACGAGCTAGTCAACTAGAGGCTTACTAGGGACATGTTGTGGTCTATGTATTCACGCATGTATTACGGTTTCCAGTTAATACAATTATAGCATGAACAACAGACAATTATCATGAACAAGGAAATAGAATAATAACCATTTTATTATTGCCTCTAGGGCATATTTCCAACAGTCTCCCACTTGCACTAGATTCAATAATCTAGTTCACATCACCATGTGATTAACACTCAAAGTTCACATCGCCATGTGACTAATACCCAAGAGTTTACTAGAGTCAATAATCTAGTTCACATCACCATGTGATTAACACTCAATGAGTTCTAGGGTTTGATCATGTTATGCTTACGAGAGAGGTTTTAGTCAACGGGTCTGCAACATTCAGATTCGTGTGTGCTTTACAAATCTCTATGTCATCTTGTAGATGCAGCTACCACGCGCTACTTGGAGCTATTCCAAATAACTGCTCTACTATACGAATCGGGTTCACTACTCAGAGTTATCCGGATTAGTGTCAAAGTTTGCATCGACGTAACCCTTTACGACGAACCCCCTTTCCACCTCCATAATCGAGAAAATTCCTTAGTCCAAGAGATATCAAGGATAAGTTCGACCGCTGTCATGTGATCCCTTCCTGGATCACTGTTGTACCCCTTGACTAACTCATGGCAAGGCACACTTCAGGTGCGGTACACAACATAACATATTGTAGAGCCTACGTCTAAAGCATAGGGGACGACCTTCGTCCTTTCTCTTTCTTCTGCCGTGGTCAGGTCTTGAGTCTTACTCAATACTCACACCTTGTAACACAGCCAAGAACTCCTTCTTTGCTGATCTATTTCGAACTCCTTCAAAATCTTGTCACGGTATGTATTCATTTGAAAGTACTATTAAGCGTTTTTGATCTATCCTTATAGATCTTGATGCTCAATGTTCAAGTAGCTTAATCCAGGTTTTCCATTAAAAACACTTTTCAAATAACCCTGGATGCTTTCCAGAAATTCTACATCATTTCTGATCAACAATATGTTAACAACATATACTCATCAAAAATTCTATAGTGCTCCCACTCACTTATTTGGAAATACAAGTTTCTCATGAACTTTGTATAAACCCAAAATCTTTGATCATCTCATCAAAGCGTTCATTCCAACTCTGAGATGCTTACTCCAATCCTTAGAAGGATTGCTGGAGCTTTGCATACTTGTTAGCATCTTTCAGGATTGACAAAACCTTCTAGTTGTATCACATACAACCTTTCCTCAAGAAAATCATCGAGGAAACAATGTTTTGACATTCTATCTGCAAGATTTCATAAATAATGCAGTAACTGCTAATATAATTCTAACAGACTCTTAGCATCGCTACGAGTGAGAAAGTCTCATCGCAGTCAACTCCTTGAACTTGCCGGAACACATCTTAACGACAAGTCGAGCTTTCTTAATGGTGACACTTACCATCATTGTCTGTCTTCCCTTTAAAATCCATCTGTACCCAACAGCCTTACGACCATCAAGTAGTTCTTTCAAAGTCTATACTTTGTTTTCATACATGGATCCTCTCGGATTTTATGGCCTCGAGCCATTCATCGGAATCCGGGCCCACCATCGCTTCTCCATAGCTCGTAGGTTTTGTCTAGCAACATGACTTCCAAGACAGGATTACGTACCACTCTGAAGTAGTACGCATCCTTGTCGTCCTATGAGGTTTGGTAGTGACTTGATCTGAAGTTTCATGATCACTATCATAAGCTTCCACTTCAATTGGTGTAGGTGCCACAGGAACAACTTCCTGTGCCCTGCTACACATTAGTTGAAGTGACGGTTCAATGACCTCATCAAGTCTCCACCATCCTCCCACTCAATTCTTTCGAGAGAAACTTTTCCTCGAGAAAGGACCCGTTTCTAGAAACAATCACTTTTGCTTCCAGATCTGAAATAGGAGGTATACCCAACTGTTTTGGGTATTCTATGAAGATGCATTTATCCGCTTTGGGTTCGAGCTTATCAGCCTGAAACTTTTTCACATAAGAGTCGCAGCCCCAAACTTTTAAGAAACGACAGCTTAGGTTTCTCTAAACCATAGTTCATACGGTGTCGTCTCAACGGAATTGCGTGGTGCCCTATTTAAAGTGAATGCGGTTGTCTCTAATGCCTAACCCATAAACGATAGTTGTAATTCGATAAGAGACATCATGGTATGCACCATATCTAATAAGGTGCAGTTATGATGTTCGGACACACCATCACAATATGGTGTTCCAGGCGGTATTAGTCGTGAAACAATTTCCACAATTTCTTAATTGTGTGCCAAACTCGTAACTCAGATATTCATCTCTGTGATCATATCACAGACATTTTATCCTCTTGTCACGACGATCTTCAACTTCACTCTGACATTACTTGAACCTTTCAATAATTCAGACTTGTGTTTCATCAAGTAAATATTCTCAGCATCTACTCAAATCATCTGTGAAGTAAGAACATAACGATATCCACTGCGTGCCTAAGCACTCATTGGACTACACACATCAAATGTATTACTTCCAACAAGTTGCTCTCTTGTTCCATCTTACTGAAAAGGAGGCCTTTCAGTCATATTGCCCATGTGGTATGATTTGCATGTCTCAAGTGATTCAAAATCAAGTGAGTCCAAATGATCCATCTGTATGGACTTTCTTCATGCATATATACTAATAGACATGGTTCGCATGTCTCAATCTTTTCAAAAACGAGTGAGTCCAAAGATCCATCAACATGGAGCTTCTTCATGCGTTTTATACCAATATGACTCAAGTGGCAGTGCCACAAGTATGTGGTACTATCATTACTATCTTATATCTTTTGGCATGAACATGTGTATCACTACGATCCAGATTCAATAAACCGTTCATTTTTAGGTGCAAGACCATTGAAGGTATTATTCAAATAGACAGAGTAACCATTATTCTCCTTTAATGAATAACCGTATTGCGATAAACATAATCCAATCATGTCTATGCTCAACGCAAACACCAAATAATAATTATTCAGGTTTAACCCCAATCTCGATGGTAGAGGGAGCATGCGACGCTTGATCACATCAACCTTGGAAACACTTCCAACACATATCGTCATCTTACCTTTAGCTAGTCTCCGTTTATTCCGCAGCTTTTATTTTGAGGTACTAACACGTAGCAACCGAACCGGTATCTAATACCCTGGTGCTACTAGGAGTACTAGTAAAGTACACATTAATATAATGTATATCCAATATACTTCTGTCGACCTTGCCAGCCTTCTCATCTACGAAGTATCTAGGGTAGTTCTGCTTCAGTGACCGTTCCCCTTATTTCAGAAGCACTTAGTCTCGGGTTTGGGTTAAACCTTGGGTTTCTTCACTAGAGCAGCAATTGATTTGCCGTTTCATGAAGTATCCCTTCTTGCCCTTGCCCTTCTAGAAACTAGTGGTTTTACTAACCATCAACAATTGATGCTCCTTCTTGATTTCTACTTTCGCGGTGTCAAACATCGCGAGTTGCTCAAGGATCATCATGACTATCCCTGATATGTTATAGTTCATCACGAAGCTCTAATAGCTTGGTGGCAGTGACTATGGAGAACCATCACTATCTCATCTGGAAGATTAACTCCCACTCGATTCAAGTGATTTTAGTACTCAGACAATCTGAGCACATGCTCAACGATTGAGCTTTTCTCCCTTCGTTTGCAGGCTTAAGAAACTTGTCAGAGGTCTCATACCACTTGACGTGGGCATTAGTCTGAAATCCCAATTTCAGTCTTTGGAACATCTCATATGTTCAGCGTCGTTTCAAAACCGTCTTTGGTGCCACAATTTTAAACCGTTAGCATCACACACTGAACTATCACGTAGTCATCAAAACGTGTATGTCAGATGTTTCGTAACATCTACAGACGACGCTCGAGGTTCTGCACACCGAGCGGTGCATTAAGGACATAAGCCTTCTGTGCAGCAATGAGGACAATCCTCAGTTTACGGACCCAGTCCGCATAATTGCTACTATCAACTTTCAACTAAATTTTCTCTAGGAACATATCTTAGTAGAACTAAAGCATAAGCTACGACATTATTTGCAAAGACCTTTTGACTATGTTCATGATAATTAAGTTCATCTGGTTATTTAATGAACTCCCACTTAGATAGACATCCCTCTAGTCATCTAAGTGATACATGATCCGAATCGACTAGGCCGTGTCCAATCATCACGTGAGACGGACTAGTCATCATCGGTGAACATCTCCATGTTGATCGTATCTACTATACGACTCATGTTCGACCTTTCGGCTCTTGTGTTCCGAGGCCATGTCTGTACATGCTAGGCTCGTCAAGTCAACCTAAGTGTTTTGCTTGTGTTCCGAGGCCATGTATGTACATGCTAGGCTCGTCAACACCCGTTGTATGCGAACGTTAGAATCTATCACACCCGATCATCACGTGGTGCTTCGAAACAATGAACCTTCGCAACGGTGCACAGTTAGGGGGAACACATCTCTTGAAATTTTAGTGAGGGATCATCTTATTTATGCTACCGTCGTTCTAAGCAAATAAGATGTAAACATGACAAACATCACATGCAAATCATAAAGTGACATGATATGGCCAATATCATCTTGCGCATTTTGATCTCCATCTTCGAGGCGCGGCATGATCACCTTCATCACCGGCATGACACCATGATCTCCATCATCGTGTCTTCATGAAGTTGTCTCGCCAACTATTACTTCTACTACTATGGCTAATGGTTAGCAATAAAGTAAAGTAATTACATGGCGTTTTTCATTGACACGCAGGTCATACAATAAATTAAGACAACAACTATGGCTCCTGCCGGTTGTCATACTCATCGACATGCAAGTCATGATTCCTATTACAAGAACATGATCAATCTCATACATCACATATATCATTCATCACATCCTTTTGGCCATATCACATCACATAGCATACCCTGCAAAAACAAGTTAGACGTCCTCTAATTGTTGTTGCATGTTTTACGTGGCTGCTATGGGTTTCTAGCAGGAACGTTTCTTACCTACGCAAAAGCCACAATGGTGATATGCCAATTGCTATTTACCCTTCATAAGGACCCTTTTCATCGAATCCGATCCGACTAAAGTGGGAGAGACAGACACCCGCTAGCCACCTTATGCATCAAGTGCATGTCAGTCGGTGGAACCTGGTCTCACGTAAGAGTACGTGTAAGGTCGGTCCGGGCCTCTTCATCCCACAATGCCGCCAAATCAAGATAAGACTAGTAACGGTAAGCAAATTGAACAAATCGTCGCCCACAACTACTTTGTGTTCTACTCGTGCATAGAATCTATGCATAAACCTGGCTCTGATACCACTGTTGGGGAACGTTGCAGAAATTTAAAATTTTCTACGTATCACCAAGATCAATCTATGGAGTCATCTAGCAACGAGAGAGAGGGGAGTGCATCTACATACCCTTGTAGATCGCGCGCGGAAGCGTTCAAGAGAACGGGGTTGATGGAGTCGTACTCGTCGTGATCCAAATCACCGATGATCCTAGCGCCGAACGGACGGCACCTCCGCGTTCAACACAGGTACGGAGCGGGGACGTCTCCTCCTTCTTGATCCAGCAAGGGGGGAGGAGAAGTTGATGGAGATCCAGCAGCACGACGGCGTGGTGGTGGAAGTAGCGGGATCCCGGCAGGGCTTCGCCAAGCGCAAGCGGGGAGGAAGAGGTGTCACGGGAGGGAGGGAGGCGCCAGGGCTTGGGGTGCTGCTCCCATGCGCCTCCCCACTATATATAGGGGTGGAGGGGGCTGGTTTCTTGCCCTCCAAGTCCATTGGGGCGTTGGCAAATGTGGGGGGAAAGAAATCCCATCATTTCCCTTCCCCACCGATTGTTATCCCCCTTTTTTAGGGATCTTGATCTTATCCCTTCGGGATATGATCTTATTCCTTCTAAGGTGGGATCTTGGTGCGCCTTGACCAGGGGTGTGGGGCCTTGCCCCCACTACCCACGTTCATGTGGGTCCCCCCATGCAGGTGGGCCCCACTTCGGAACCTTCTAGAAACTTCCCGGTACAATACCGAAAAATCCCGAACATTTTCCGGTGGCCAAAATAGGACTTCCCATATATAAATCTTTACCTCCGGACCATTCCGGAACTCCTCGTGACGTCCGGGATCTCATCCGAGACTCCGAACAACTTTCGGTTAACCGCATACTAATATCTCTACAACTCTAGCGTCACCGAACCTTAAGTGTGTAGACCCTACGGGTTCGGGAGACATGCAGACATGACCGAGACGACTCTCCGGTCAATAACCAACAGCGGGATCTGGATACCCATGTTGGCTCCCACATGTTCCACGATGATCTCATCTGATGAACCACGATGTCGAGGATTCAATCAATCCCGTATACAATTCCCTTTGTCAATCGGTACGTTACTTGCCCGAGATTCGATCGTCGGTATCCCAATACCTTGTTCAATCTCGTTACCGGCAAGTCACTTTACTCGTACCGTAACGCATGATCCCGTGGCTAACTCCTTAGTCACATTGAGCTCATTATGATGATGCATTACCGAGTGGGCCCAGAGATACCTCTCCGTCATACGGAGTGACAAATCCCAGTCTCGATTCGTGCCAACCCAACAGACACTTTCGGAGATACCTGTAGTGCACCTTTATAGCCACCCAGTTACGTTGTGACGTTTGGTACACCCAAAGCATTCCTACGGTATCCGGGAGTTGCACAATCTCATGGTCTAAGGAAATGATACTTGACATTAGAAAAGCTCTAGCAAACGAACTACACGATCTTGTGCTATGCTTAGGATTGGGTCTTGTCCATCACATCATTCTCCTAATGATGTGATCCCGTTATCAATGACATCCAATGTCCATGGTCAGGAAACCATAACCATCTATTGATCAACGAGCTAGTCAACTAGAGGCTTACTAGGGACATGTTGTGGTCTATGTATTCACACATGTATTACGGTTCCCAGTTAATACAATTATAGCATGAACAACAGACAATTATCATGAACAAGGAAATACAATAATAACCATTTTATTATTGCCTCTAGGGCATATTTCCAACATTAGGCTGGTTGATGAAGCTTCTTTGAATGGAACTGGCACGCTTCACACTTGGTTACTAGTGTCGTCGCATCCTGGAGGGCGGTGGGCCAGAAGAAACCTTGCCGGAATGCCTTTTCGGCAAGGGCCCTCGACCCTATGTGAGAGCCACATATGCCTCCATGTATCTCCGCCAACAGCTCTAGTCCTTCCTCCCGGGGGATGCACTTGAGTTTCACACCGTTCGGCCTTCTCCGGTACAGGACGTCATCGACGAACTGGTACAGGGCGGACCGACGGGCTACTTTCTCCGCTTCTTCCTGCTCCTTAGGAAGCTCCCCTGTTTGGAGGAATTGGACGGTATGTTGTGCCCATGCCGGAGCCTGGGGCTCGACGGCAAGGACCAAAGTCATCTCTTCCGCCATGGAGCGGCTCTCTCTACGGCCAGGGCTTGATGCCCTGCCGGAGCCAGTTGCTCTTGGGCAGGCTCAGCGTCCGCGGCAGCACCCTTGCCGGCAGCCCCAGGGGGCTCGGTAGGAAATTACTTGCTGGGACCTGATTTCCTCCGCTTGTTCTGCCCCGCTGATGGTTCGACGGATGGTTGAGTTAACCGGAGCAAAAAGGTACCTGGTTCCACAGGTAGCTTGAATGCGGCACGCTTTGACAGGTAATCGGCGATGTCGTTCTCCGCTCGGGGGACGTGCTCCGCCTGGATACCGTCAAAGCGTTCCTCCAGCTTCCTCACCTCATCTACGTAAGCTTCCATCAATGGGCTCTGATAATCCTTGTTGACCTACCTGACAACGAGCTGCGAGTCACCCCTGACGATGAGCTTCTTAACCCCGAGGTCTGCCGCGATCCTGAGACCGGCAAGCAATCCCTCGTACTCAGCAGTGTTGTTGGTGGACATCTCCCTGGGGAAGTGCATCTGGATCACGTACTTGAGGTGTTCTCCGGTGGGTGCGACGAGCAGCACACCGGCACTGGTGCCTTGCAGCGAGAAAGCCCCATCAAAGTACATGATCCAGTCGTGGTCTGCTTCCTTACCGGGGAGAGTGGTCTCCTGGATTTCTTCGTCAGGCGTCGAGGTCCATTCTGCGATGAACTCCGCCAAGACTCTGCTCTGAATTGTGGAGGTACTTTCAAACTTTAAACCGAAGCTTGATAGCTCCAAGGCCCATTCTACAATCCTTCCGGTTGCGTCTGGGTTGTGCAGTATCCGTTGCAATGGGAGGCGGGTGACGACAGTGATCTCGTGGGCTTGGAAGTAGTGACGTAGCTTCCTCGAGGCCATAAGGAGGCCGAAGAGCAATTTTTGCACGCCGGAATACCTCGACCTAGCCCCCTGCAAGAGGGAGTTGACAAAGTAAATCGGGTGCTGCATCATCTTCTTCTTTGGCACCACCTCACTCGACTGCGCGGGCACTGCCTTGGTGGCACCAGACTCTGCCGGGGGCCGCGCCTTGTCGGCACCAGGCCCTGCCGGGGGAATCTTTGGCTTGCCATCCGCTGGTTCTGCCGCCATTGCTGCCTCCTCATCGACCTCCCTCTATGCCACCAGTGCAGCGCTGACCACTTGATTCGTCGCCGCCAGATACAGCAGCAACGGCTCTTGTGGTTTAGGCGCAACTAGTATTGGCGTGGAGGAAAGGTATTTCTTCATATCCTGCAGTGCCGCCTCGGCTTCTGGGGTCCACTCAATTGGGCCTGCCTTCTTCAAGATTTTGAAGAAGAGAAGGGCGCGCTCGGCGGACTTGGGGATGAATCGGCTCATGGCGGCAATGCAGCCGGTGAGCAGACGCACATCCTTGATTCGCTTGGGCGCCTCAATCTGCTCAATAGCCTTGATCTTGTCTGGGTTTGCCTCGATCCTGCGCTGTGAGACAAAGAACCCAAGAAGCTTGCCGGACGGAACGCTGAAGACACACTTCTTAGGGTTTAGCTTGAGGTTGATCTTGCGTAGGTTAGCAAATGTCTCTTCCAGATCTTGCACAAGAGTTGGCCCGTCCTTGGTTTTGACCACTATGTCATCCATGTAGGCCTCCATATTTCTATGGAGCTGAGGTTCAAAACCAATTTGGACTGCTCTTGCGAACATTGAGCCAGCACTCTTCAACCCGAAAGGCATCCGTAAAAAGCAATACGTACCACATGGGGTGATGAATGTTGTCTTCCCTTCATCCTCTTTCATCATGAAGATCTGGTGGTAGCCTGAGTAGGCGTCGAGGAATGACAGCAGATCGCACCCGGATGTGGAGTCAACAATCTGGTCGATGCGTGGCAACGGGAAGGGGTCCTTAGGGCAAGCCTTGTTGATATCTGTGTAATCAATACACAGTCTCCACTTCCCATTCCCCTTGCGCACCACTACCGGATTGGCCAACCACGTCGGGTGGAGCACTCCTCTCACCAAACCCGCCGCTTCCAACTTCCTGATCTCCTCTGTGATGAACTCCTACCTCTCCAGAGCCTGCTTTCTGACCTTCTACTTGACGGGCCACGCGTGGGGGCAGACAGCTAGGTGCTGCTCAATCACCTCCCTGGGAACACCGGGGATGTCGGATGCTTGCCATGCAAACACGTCGACATTCGCCCACAGGAAGGTGATGAGCACGCCTTCCTATTTGCTGTCGAGGGTGGAACCTATGGTGAAGGCCCCTCCCATGCCATCCTCCTTGACGGGCACCTTCTTGGTCTGCGGCGGCTCGGCCCTGGGTCTCTTGCTCTTGTTGGTAGAGCTCTCTGGCACGTCCTCGATGGTAGCACAACACTCCGAGGAGGTGCGCTTGCCGGAGTGGGTGCGAGAGGTCTTGCCGGGCTTCTTCTTCCCTCCCGGGGCTTCAGCGGCAGGAGCAAGTGCCTTGGCGGCAGCCGCTGCAACTGCTTCCCGGTAGAGCTGGTCAGCGCAGATCAGCGCGTCCTTCTTGTCGAAGGGGACGGAGGTGATGGTCAACGGCAGGGGCATCTTTAGCCTGTTGTAGGCATAGTGTGACACCGCCATGTACTTGGCTAGTGCCGGGTGGCCGATGATCCCGTTGTAGGGCAAGGGGATCTCGGCTACGTCAAAGACGATCCTCTCCGTCATGTAGTTCAACCCTCCTCCAAACGTCACGGGTAGTGTGACCTTTCCCTTCGGCTGGCTCCTCCCCGGATTGACCCCTTGAAACGTGTCCGTTTCCTCGAGGTCTCCATTAGAGATTTGCAACTTTTTGATCACGACAGGCGAGATCAGGTTCAGGCCGGCCCCGCCGTCAACCAACATCTTGTTCACTCTGAGGTTGTGTATCGTTGGTGAGACCAACAATGGCAAACACCCGACCGCGGTAATGCGGTCAGGGTGGTCCTCGGCGTCAAAGATGAGGGGCGTGCTGGACCACTTCAGCGGCTTCTGAGCGTCGAACGACGGCTCTGCTGCCGCAATCTCACGCGCCACTGCTTCAGCTAGCGATGAGAAGTATGCAGCGAGGCGCCGCCATCGACGCACATGGCCTCCGTAGCCTTCTGGAACCCTTACTCACTAGACTCGTCGTGATCATCGTCTTCTTGTTTCTTGTCGCGGCCTCGGGCGGGCCTCTCTTGCTGGTTGTCCTTGCCGGGGTGGCCCCCTTGGCCGCCACGCTTCTTGCCGGACCCCTCCGCACTGTCCTGGTCCTTCTCCTTCTCCCGTCTCTCGTACTCAAGCTTTTGCTTCTCAGCAAGCAGCTTGACTTGCCGGCAGTTCTGGAGGTCGTGGCCCTTGGTGCGGTGGATCTTGCAGTATTGCTTGCCGGAGCTTCCTGGCATGTCGGTAGCCGCCAAGGCTCAGCAGGCGGCGCACCTGGCAATCTCCTTGCCAGGGGCATCTGCTTTGACCTTCTTGCCGGCACCGGTGTCGTCAGATCCCTCAATGGAAAGCACGGTCTTGCCTTTGTGTTTTCTGTTGTGATGCCGGCCCTTCCTCGTCGGGGTAGCGGCGTCTGCATCGGTAGAGCCGGTTTCCGCGCCGGCGTCTTCGCCGGGGTACTTCCTTCCCTCTTCAGCCTGGGCACACCTATCGGCCAGGACATAGAGCTCGGCCACATCCTTAACTTTGGTCATTGCCAGCTCTTCGCGCATCTTGCGATTGCGCACGTTCTGGTGGAACGCGCTAATCACAGCGGTGGGATGAACGTCGGGGATGTTGTACTGCACCCGGCTGAATCTCTGGATGTACTTGCGCAGGGTCTCCCATTCCTTCTGGGGAATGATGTGCAGATCACTGGCCTGGCCATGAGCTTGGTGGCCTCCTATGAAGGCGCCAACGAACTCATGGCACAGATCCGACCAAGAAGAAATGGAACCCACCGGCAAGTGCATCAACCAAGACATCACATTGGGCTTGAGCGCTAGCGGAAAATAGTTGGCAAGCACCTTGTCATCGCGAGCCCCAGCAGCCTGCATCGCGATGGTGTAGATGCTGAGGAACTCGGACGGATGGGTTTTGCCAGTGTACTTCTCGCCGACGTCGGGCTTGAACGTGCGGTGGGACGGCCACTGGAACTGCCGCAGCTCACGGGTAAAGGCCGGGCAGCCCACCTCATAAGGTAGGCCCTTGGAGCCCCCCAGTGCCGGGTGGTCCATAGCGGGTCCTGCCCGCTTGTCCGACTGGCGGCACGTTTCGCGCCGACGCTCGACGGTGGTTCGAGCATCTTCGTGAGCTCGTTCTCGAAGGACCTGGCGCTGGTCGCGGAGGGTCCGCGGGTCGGACGACGCTATGGAGATGTTATCACAAGCGTCGTCACGACGGGCCGACGCCCGCGGCGACTGGCGAGGAGGAGGAGAGTGCACCGTGGCCGCAGCTTCCTCGGTCGTCCCAGCGCCAGCATGTGGTGGCTCGGTGGGGCGCCGACCCGAGGGCCCCGCTGGTCGCGGTTCGTCTTTGTTGGCGACGGCGACGAGGCTCCGGATGGTGTCCCTCCACTCGTCGAGCTTCTCAGCAGCAGGAGGGAAATCGAGGAGCAGCTGCGCGCGCGCCAAAGCTTCCGCTGGTGTGGGCGGCGGCGATAGCTGCGTGGATCGTGGCGCGCTTCGACTTCTAACTATGTTAGAAGGAGCTCCGCCACGACCCAGCGGCTGCGTGCCATTTTCACCAGCGCTTCGGCGAGCGTGCTGAACCCCTTCATCTTGCCGATGACGCACAGGGCTCTTCCCACGGCGGTGCCCAGGGTCACCAATGTGGTAACGCTGCTCGGCGCGCACACCATGGGAAGAACGCGCAGTGGTCGCCGGTGTAGGCTTCCTGGAGGTCGCCGCGCCGCCCGGAGTCGGCACAACGACGCCCCTGGAGGGCCCCGCGCCGCCTGCGGGGGGCCCAGCTCTGTCTTTGGATCCGGCGACGTGTAGCCGGTCGTCTGGCGCGCGAACGACGCCGCTCGCCAGGCTCCGACTGCCTGGGCGATGCTGGTGCTCGCGGGCCGCGGCCCGGGTCCTGTCTGCGACCGGTCCGCTGCTCGTCCGCACCGGCACGGGTCGTTCGGCTCCCAACGAGCCGACCGCCGTGGCCGTCTTCTTCTTAGGGGCCATGGCGACGAAGAACTGCTAGGCTAACTACTAGACCAGATTATCTCAATTGCGCCCCCTACCTGGCGCGCCAAAGATGTCGGTGTGGAACGACACCTATGGGATCAAAAGAATCCCTACTACGGTTGCCGAAGCGCAGGGTTGCGAGGAGAGCAGGGCTAGTAGACAGCACAAGGAACGTTTACCCAGGTTCGGGCCGCGAGGATGCGTAAAACCCTAGTCCTGCTTTGGTGGGTGTATTTCTGAGAGTTCTTGAGCTCTCGAACTAGCTGTGGTCAGTGCGTGGTTCGAAAGAGCCGAATCCTCCTCCAGTATGCCATGGGCCTCCTTTTATAGTTAAAAGGGGCAGCTACAGTGACACACAGGAGGTGGAAAGGCGTACAGTGCCCTGAGCTTATCGCTCGTATTACAGGACAAGACACATTTAATGCATAGCTTAGGTGTCCCCTTGCTTTATTGGGGACGGGGGCAAGGCCCGTCCCGTCCGTCGCCGCTCCTCCTCGCCATGACACGCGCCCTGGCCAGTGAGGTGCGTGGTGCCATGTAGGCAGTCAGGCAGCTGAGGTGGCGCGGTGGCAGAGCCTTCACGAAGATCTGCATGCCGCCACGCAGGCGCTCGATGAGTTGGCCTGGGAGCTGCATGTTGCCACGCAGGTGCCTGCCCAGCTGGTTGGGCTGGCAGCTGCATGTGAATGGTGGTGGAAGCTTGTTTGGCGCGGGTTTGGCAGTGGCCCTGCTGGCGTCCTTGGCGAGGGTCTTGCCGGGTGGCCCGGCAAGGGTCTTGCCGTGGCATGCTGTCGACCCCCGGCAAGGACCTTGCCGGGGGTCTGGTGACCTTCCTTGGCAGGGATCTTGCCGAGAATCGTCGTCTTCTGATCCTCATCTGACCTTGAATATGTCTTCACAAAGATCTGCATGCCACCACAGAGGTGCCTTCCAGAGCCCTGGCCCCATGTTGATGACGGCGTTACGGGCCGTGGGCTCAAGGGTGGCTCGCTCTGTTGGTGTGGGGCGAGCTGTCCCGGCAAGGGTCTTGCCGGGGCCGCTGAGGCCGCCCGGCAAGGGTCTTGCCAGGGGAACCTGCTTCGCCCCTCTGCTCTTTGTGGTCTTGGCCTTGGCGTTGCTTTGATTGTCTTGGGCTTCGGTCTTACCTTGGTTCACCTCCCCTGTTCTACTTGGTGTGGTCGTGGGCGCGGCTCTAACTGCCCTTGCACAGGTAAAGGGGTACAAAAGCGTGCCCCTCTATTTGTACACCGACAGTTGTAGAATATTGGCATGGAACAATCAAAAATTATATATACGACAGAGACATATCAGCATCCCCAAGCTTAATTCCTACTCGTCCTCGAGTAGGTAAATGATAAAAAAAGATAATTTTTTATGTGGAATGCTACCTAGCATAATCTTGATCATGTAATCTAATCATGGCATGAATATTAAGACACGAGTGATTCAAAGAAATAGTCTATCTTTTGACATTAAGACAATAATACTTCAAGCATACTAATAAAGCAATCATGTCTTTTCAAAATAACATGGCCAAAGAAAGTTATCCCTACAAAATCATATGGTCTGGCTATGCTCCATCTTCACCACACAAAATATTCAAATCATGCACAACCCCGATGACAAGCCAAGCAATTGTTTCATACTTTTGACGTTCTCAAACCTTTTCAACTTTCACGCAATACATGAGCGTGAGCCATGGATATAACACTATAGGTGGAATAGAATATGATGGTGGAGGTTGTGTGGAGAAGACAAAAAGGAAGAAAGTCCCACACCGACGCGGCTAATCAATGGGCTATGGAGATGCCCATCAATTGATGTCAATGTGAGGAGTAGGGATTGCCATGCAATGGATGCACTAAGAGCTATAAGTGTATGAATGCTCAAACTAGAAACTAAGTGGGTGTGCATCCAACTTGCTTGCTCATGAAGACCTCGGGCATTTGAGGAAGCCCATCATCGGAATATACAACCCAAGTTCTATAATGAAAATTCCCACTAGTATATGAAAGTGATAACTCAAGAGACTCTCTATATGAAGAACATGGTGTTACTCTGAAGCACAAGTGTGGTAAAAGGATAGTAACATTGTCCCTTCTCTCTTTTCTCTTTTTTTGGTAGGCTTCTTTGGCCTCTTTTTTATTATTTGGGCTTCTTTGGCCTCTTTTATTTTGGTAACCTCACCGGGGACAATGTTCTAATAATGATGATCATCACACTTTTATTTACTTACAACTCAATACTAGAACAAAGATATGACTCTATATGAATGCCTCCGGCGGTGTACCGGGATGTGCAATGATCTAGCATAGCAATGACATCAAAAAACGGACAAGACATGAAAACATTATGCTAGCTATCTTACGATCATGCAAAGCAATATGACAATGAATGCTCAAGTCATGTATATGATGATGGTGGAAGTTGCATGGCAATATATCTCGGAATGGCTATGGAAATGCCATGATAGGTAGGTATGGTGGCTGTTTTGAGGAAGATATAAGGAGGCTTATGTGTGACAGAGTGTATCATATCACGGGGTTTGGATGCACCGGCGAAGTTTGCACAACTCTCGAGGTGAGAAAGGGCAATGCACGGTACCGAAGAGGCTAGCAATGATGGAAGGGTGAGAGTGCGTATAATCCATGGACTCAACATTAGTCATAAAGAACTCATATACTTATTGCAAAATTTTATTAGCTATCGAAACAAAGTACCACGCGCATGCTCCTAGGGGGATAGATTGGTAGGAAAAGACCATCGCTCGTCCTCGACCGCCACTCATAAGGAAGACAATCAATAAATAAATCATGCTCCGACTTCATCACATAACGGTTCACCATACGTGCATGCTACGGGAATCACAAACTTCAACACAAGTATTTCTACAATCCACAACTACCCACTAGCATGACTCTAATATCACCATATTTATATCGCAAAACTATTGCAAGGAATCAAACATATCATATTCAGTGATCTACAAGTTTTATGTAGGATTTTATGACTAACCATGTGAATGACCAATTCCTGTCATCTCTCTAAATAGATATAAGTGAAGCAAGAGAGTTTAATTCTTCTACAAAAGATATGCCCACGCTCTAACAAATATAAGTGAGGCAAAAGAGCATTCTACAAATGGCGGTTTTCTATGTGAAGAGAAACAGGCAATCCAAACTTCAAATGATATAAGTGAAGCACCTGAAGCATTCTATAAAGCCATACTCAAAAGATATAAGTGAAGTGCAATGAGCATTCTATAAATCAACCAAGGACTATCTCATACCAGCATGGTGCATTAAAGAAAAGTGAAAACTAAATGCAAAAGACGCTCCAAGATTTGCACATATCGCATGAACGAAACGAATCCGAAAACATATCGATACTTGTTGAAGAAAGATGGGATGCCTTCCGGGGCATCCCCAAGCTTAGACACTTGAGTCTCCTTGAATATTTACTTGGGGTGCCTTGGGAATCCCCAAGCTTGAGCTCTTGTCTCTCATCCTTCTCCTCATATCGAGACCTCCATGATCTTCGAACACTTCATCCACACAAAGGTCAACAGAAAGCTCGGTAAGATCCGTTAGTATAATAAAGCAAATCACTACTCTAAGTACTGTTGCAAACCAATTCATATTTTGTTTTTGCATTATAGCTACTGTAATATAACTTTTCCATGGATTAATCCACTGATTGGAATCGATAGTTTCATCAAAACAAGCAAACTATGCATCAAAAACAGAATTTGTCTTAAACAGGACAGTCTGTAGTAATCTGAACATTCACCATACTTCTGGTACTCCAAAACTTCTGCCAAAATTAGGAAAAATAAAAAATTAGTATAGAAATACAGTGCAAAAAGTTTCAGAACCGTTTGACGTTCCAATAAAAAATGTAAAATCACGCACTACAGCCAAAGTTTCTGTCTTGCACCGCACAAACCAACAAGCAATCTAAACATCCTAAAGGCAAACCTTGGCACATTATTTTTATTTTACAATGGAATTTTACAAGGGGATAATTATTTTTGTTGAAAAGTTTATATAATCAAGATTCACAAAGTTTCCATGAGCATGAACAAAGTTCAAGGAGCTCCCCCACTTCAACAATGCTTGTCTCTCTCACTTTCACTTTCCTTTTTGAAAAGTTTTGGGTTCCCCTCTTTATTTTTTTAAACTTTATAAAAGCACTCAACAGAAATCCGGGTTGTCTCCCTGGCAGCGCTTTCTTTAAAGCCATTAAGCTAGGCATATAGTGCTCAAGTAGTGAATCCACCCGGATCCCAAGGTATATCAAAGCCAATTTTAATTAACAATGATTTGTAATTTAGTAGTGAGCACAAAGTAACATATAACATGTAATGACGAAGTCTAACTCTCTTCCTATGCATCGGCATGTCATAAAAGAACAATTCATGCACACATAGTAACGGCCAATGCATAGTATAAATAGTTTCTAGCAATTTTATCATATTGGAAACATGGGGAGGCGGAGATGTAGTTCCTCTCTCATAATAATTGCAAGTAGGAGCAGCAAGCACATGCATATTATATTCACCAGAATCATCATGTGCAACAGTAAAAGGCAACCCATCAATATAATCCTTAATAAGGGCAAGCTTCTCCGATATAGTGTAGTCGGGAGAATTCAAAAAGATAATAGGACTATCATGTGTGGGTGCAATAGCAACAATTTCATGTTTAACATAAGGAACTATAGCAAGTTCATCTCCATAAGCATAATTCATATTGGCATCTTGGCCACAAGCATAGCAAGCATCATCAAAAAGGGATATTTCAAAAGAATCAACGGGATCATAACAATCATCATAGCATTCATCCTTCGGTAAGCACGAAGGGAAATTAAACAATGTATGAGTTGAAGAGTTACTCTCATTAGAAGGTGGGCACGGGTGATCAATCCGCTCTTCCTCCTTTTGTTCTTCGCTCTCCTCCTCATCTTTTTCATCCAATGTGCTCACAATGTCATTAATTTCTTCTTCCATAGACTCCTGCAAAATATTAGTCTCTTCTTGGACAGCGGAGACTCTCTCAATAAAATCATCAATATCAGAATTGAATTCATAATTCTCATAGCAATATTTAAGTATAGCAAAATTTTCAGGTCTATAAACTGAATCATCAAAATTTTCAAACTCTTTAAACAAAGATTCAATTTCATAAGCACCCATAAAAGCAACGAACTCTTCTATTTGTTCCACATCATAGTAATCATATATACCATTAGCATAAGAAGCTAAGGTTTCATTATCATTAAATTCACATGAAAAGGGAAGGTGTGGAGCCTTCATCCTAGAGCAACAAGTATAATCATATATCAAGCATAGTTGCCGAGCATAGTTGCCGAGCATACCAATGCAACATATAAATTTGATCCCATAATAGTTTCCCTTTTTGAGTCAAGCGATAATCCCTAAAGTATTCACGTTGATCCAACATGTCTCCCATTACAAAGTTGAATGGGGTTTTCTCAGGATTATCAAAGTAGTACATAATATCTTTCACATAATGAGCATCGAGGGTTTTAGGAGGTTCCCCATCTCCATGAGTAGCGAGTACACCTAATTTTTTGGTATTTCGTGTTCCATATCCATAACTAAAGATAGAGAACAACTAAGAACAACAAATAAAAATTACTTAGAGATAAAGCAAACAAGCACACATGAGAATATTCACCCCACGCTATAACTCCCCAGCAACGGCGCCAGTAAAAGGTCTTGATAACCCACAAGTATAGGGGATCAATTGTAGCCTCTTTTGATAAGTAAGAGTGTTGAACCCAACGAGGAGCTAAAGGTATAACAAATATTCCCTCAAGTTCTATCGACCACCGATACAACTCTACGCACACTTAACGTTCACTTTACCTAGAACAAGTATGAAACTAGAAGTACTTTGTAGGTGTTGTTGGATAGGTTTGCAAGATAATAAAGAGCGCGCAAATAAAAAGTAGGGGCTGTTTAGATAAAGACACAACTAAATTAGTTTTAGTAGAGAGCTTGTTGTCACACAAGAAAGTTATTTGTCCCTAGGCAATCGATAACTAGACCGGTAATTATTATTGCAATTTTATTTGAGGGAGAGGCATAAGCTAACATACTTTCTCTTCTTGGATCATATGCACTTATGATTGGAACTCTAGCAAGCATCCGCAACTACTAAAGATCATTAAGGTAAAACCCAACCATAGCATTAAAGTATCAAGTCCTCTTTATTCCCATACACCATGACCCACTTATCCGTGTTTGTATTTCAGTCACTCACGCAATGCAGACAATAAGAAAACCATGAACATATTGCAAACCCTACAGCGGGGACCCCTCACGCTTGCGCGACACGGAGAGCACCATAGGACAACACCAATAATAAAACATGCAACTCAAACCAATCACGATCATATATAGCATTGAGCACCATGTTTAAGTAGAGATTACAGCGGGTAAAAGAGGGGTTACACCGCTGCATAGAGGGGGGAAGAGTTGGTGATGACGCCGGTGAAGTTGTTGGTGTAGATTGCGGTGACGATGATGGGCCCGGCGACACTCCAGTGCCACCGGAAGCAAGGGGGAGAGAGCCCCCTCCTTCTTCTTCTTCCTTGACCTTCTCCCTAGATGGGAGAAGGGTTTCCCCTCTGGTCCATGGTATCCATGGCGTGGGAGGGGCGAGAGCCCCTCCGATATTGGACCTGTCTCTCTGTCTCTCTCTGTTTCTGCGCTCCCTGATTCTGGCCTTTCACCGTTCTTATATTCCCGGAGATTCGTAACTCCGATTGGATTGAAATTTGAACACGATTTTTAACCGGATATTAGCTTTCTTGCAGCGAAAGAAGGGCACCAACCGCCTTACGGGGTGTCCACGAGGGTCAGGGGCGCGCCCCTGCCTCATGGACCCCTCGGGCATCATCTCGTGTTGATTCCACTTCCCAAAATTCACATATATTCCAAAAAACATCTCCGTCAGTTTTTATCCCGTTTGGACTCCGTTTGATATGGATTTTCTGCGAAACAAAAAACATGCAACAAACAGGAACTGGCACTGGGCACTGGATCAATATGTTAGTTCCAAAAATAGTATAAAAAGTTGCCAAAAGTATATAAAAGTTGTAGAATATTGGCATGGAACAATAAAAAATTATAGATACGACGAGACGTATCAGTAATGTTTTAAATAATGAATTCACAACTCTGATGTGGCACCGGTCTGCCTAACAAAATGGCCAACCCACACGGTGGCTCACAACTCGTAGTGTACTGCGAGCCACCCGCCACCCCCTGACGCACACACCCACACACACACCGCGAATCCACCGCAACTACGATCCATGTTAAATTAATTATCCTGCGGTGAACATATCACTACAAAAAAGACATCCGTGACATTTTGGGCCGAACAATTTTTTTCTGATGCTTATGACACTTCTATGACGACAATTGTGAAAAAACCTGGTATCATCATAGATGTGGTGGGCTCCTACTTCTATGACAAAAAATCATGGCAGAAAATGGGCTTTTTGTCCTGGGCGGGCCAGAGACGCGGCTGCATGACATTCTTTGGGCCGTCCATGACGAAAAAAATGTGGTAGAAGCGAGGGCGAGGAAAATATCGGGGAGTTCCCGGTTACGGTGGGGTGGTCGGGGCCGAGCGATGCACGGAGGTTTGCGCGTTTCTCTCGTACACGTACGCACATGTGTGCGAGGCGTTGCGCTCTAACTGAACCCGAGCGAGGCGTTGGGCTCTAACTGAACCCGAGCGATTGTGCTAGCTACGTTACTAAACCCCGATCGATCCCTAGTGATTCCTTCGCTACTGCTGCTAACTGAAGCCGATCGAACCTGCTGCCTCCTTCCCTTGATGAACAGTGAGCGTTGTTGGGGGGGGGGGTTGGATGAACAGTTCCCGGTGGG